>NC_057731.1:43321455-43329416 GCF_004010195.1 Chiloscyllium plagiosum | reverse complement strand
CAGCATCCAAGGAACAGGAGAATCGACGTTTTGGGCATAAGCCCTTCTTCAGGAATGAGGAAAGTGTGTCCAGCAGGCTAAGATAAAAGGTAGGGAGGAGGGACTTGGGGGAGGGGCTTTGGAAATGCGATAGGTGGAGGGAGGTCAAGGTGAGGGTGATAGGCCGGAGTGGGGTGGGGGTGGAGAGGTCAGGAAGAAGATTGCAGGTAAGGAAGGCGGTGCTGAGACATGGTGGGGGGAGGGGAAATGAGGAAACTGGAGAAGTCTGAGTTCAATTCAGTTTCCTCATTTCCCCTCCCCCCACCTTGTCTCAGTCAAATCCCTCGAACTCAGCACCGCCTTCCTAATCTGCAATCTTCTTCCTGACCTCTCCGCCCCCACCCCACTCCGGCCTATCACCCTCACCTTGACCTCCTTCCACCTATCGCATTTCCAAAGCCCCTCCCCCAAGTCCCTCCTCCCTACCTTTTATCTTAGCCTGCTGGACACACTTTCCTCATTCCTGAAGAAGGGCTTATGCCCGAAACGTCGATTCTCCTGTTCCTTGGATGCTGCCTGACCTGCTGCGCTTTTCCAGCAATACATTTTCAGTACAAGAGTTGGCAGGTCATGTTACAGTTGTATAGGACTTTGGTTCGGCCACATTTGGAATACTGCATACAGTTCTGGTCGCCACATTACCAAAAGGATGTCGATGCATTGGACAGGGTGCAGAGGAGGTTCACCAGGATGTTGCCTAGTATAGAGGGTGCTAGCTATGAGGAGAGGTTGAGTAGATTAGGATTATTTTCATTGGAAAGGAGGAGATTGAGGGGGCACCTGATTGAGGCCTAAAAATCATGAGACATATAGGCAGGGTGGATAACAAGAAACATTTTCCCGGAGTGGAAGACTCAATATCTAGAAGTCATAAATTCAAAGTGAGGGGGAAAAGTTTAGGGGAGATATACGTGGAAAGTTCTTCATACAGAGTGTGGTGGGTGTCTGGAATGCATTGCCAGCGCAGGTGGTAAGTGCACGAATACATTTAAAATGTATCTAGACAGATACATGAATGGGCAGGGAGCAAAGGGATACAGATCCTTAGAAAATGGGTGGCAGATTTAGATAGAGGATATGGATCGGCACAGGCTTGGAGGGCCGAATGACCTGTTCCTGTGCTTTGTTCTTTATTTGGTAGAACCAGTGGGTTTTTGAGACAACTCAGTCATAATCTGCTGTATTTGTGCTATATTAGGCAAACACTGTACACGCAGGTGGCAAGGAGTATGTTGTTCCAGAGGATTTGGACACTTAAAAAAGAAATATTTGCAGGGCTATAGGGCAAGAACTAAGCAGTGGGTCAAATTGGATAGCTCAAAGAAGCAGCACAGGTATGAAGAATTGAATGCTTCCCCTCCCTCTTCTGTCACACCTTCTGTGTTGTATCATTCTGGGACAAACCAAAAGTAGTATGTTATAAATGCCATGCTATGTCTTTCAGAAGCATCTGAAAATGCATCATATTGCAGCAAGTAAAACTGCAAATATGCCAGCTTATTTTGCAAGATCCATCAAATAGGTTAGTGTATGAAAGATAATAGAGACCTATGGGAACAAGGTAGGAAGAGCCAAAGATTCTCCGCTGTAGATCTAGTATTAGGTAATTTAGTCATTGACTTGAAAGGAATGTTGGTAAGGCTACCAGAGAACTCTACTTTTTTGTTGGACAGTGTTCAATGGGTTAAAGCTTAGCTGAAACAAAACTGCAAGGAGTCTACACCAGAAACTCATTAAATTTAAGAAGTATTTAGATGTACACTTGCAATGCCAAGGCATATAAGGCTCTTGGCAAAGTGCTGAAAAATGTTTGTATAATTAGGTCGTTGTTTTTGACTGGCATAGACTCAAAGGGCAGAAGGGCATATTTCTGTGCTGTAGATTTCTATGATATCTGCACAGTAGCAGCGATGAGCAATTAAACACAGTACTACTCAAAAGAAAGTCAATCAATGTTACACACAGAAGTACTGGAGTGAAGCTTGAACATGTATAAATTCAAAAGTCTGCACCACAGATATGCAATGGAAACAGACAATGTTTATATAATATAGATGTCAGAAAGAAATGCATGGTAATTAACAAGATCAATTTAACTGATTAGGTTGTTCTCTTCCAATCAGACAGTCCCAGGTTGATGATGATTCAACAATAGGAATGTGGCATTTACCAATCAATGTTTGATTGTCAGCATCTCAATGGTAATATTAAACGGAGTCATCACCACACAGTTACTTGTCTCCACTTTCAGAGTGAGGGGCTATTCCATGCCAAGTTACTATCTCTACCCTGCCCTAAGTAAATCACAAAAAGAAAGGAATAAAGGTTGGAAGAAAAGTAGTGATAGCCATTCTCTGTCAACTTCTAGTTGGCATTTCCTGAAGTGGTTCAACTGGATTAGCAGTCCCTTTCCTTTCAACCAAGGATAGTGAGTCACAATAAACGTATCACCATTAAGGTGTAGCAGAAGGAGACTATTCAGCTCTGCTATTCAATGAGACCCTGTCTTATCTGATAATCCATGACTCTAATTTCCTGCCTTTTCTCCATAACCTTTGAATCCCCTACTAATTAAAAATAAGTCCAGCTCAGGCTTGAATATACTTAATGATGTTACCTCAACAATCTCCCACTAATGAATTCACAGATCCACTACTCTCAGAGAAGAAATTCCTCATTGCCTTAAATGTTTGACCCCTGAATCTGAGATTATACCCACTATTCCTAGACTATCTTAGAGATGAAACAATCTTTTCACACCTACCTTGTCAAGCCCCCCCTCTAAATTCCAATGAGTACAGGCCCAACCGACTCAATCTTTCCTCATAAACTATTCCTCCATACCAATGCCTAGAAGCCCTTCTCTGGATTACTTCCAATGCCAGTACAGCTTTCCTTAGGTAAGGAGTCCAAAACTGTTCATTGTATTCCAGCTGTAGTCAGATTAGTGTCTTGTACAGTTTTAGCAAAATCTTCCTACTTGGTATATTCTTACTTCCTTTGAGATAAAAGTCAACATTCTATCTGTCTTCCCTACTACCCGCTGAACTAGAATGCAAGCTATTTGCAATTCCCAAATAACCCAAACTGAACCCCAAAACTCCAAGGGAGATGCTAATTTTTCTTTATCCATTAGCGCCAGTTGAATCCGAACAAGATACTCGCAATCGTTTCAGGGACTTAATGCAGCACAACCGTCTGATGGAACTGAATCGATCCCAGGCCGAAGATATTGCTATTCTGAGAAGTGAGTTGGAAAGACAACGTATGAAGAGCTTTCCGATCCTGGCTGAAACAGAGCAATACTCCTACGCTTAAAGGCATTGGTTTTGAATAAGATAAATAGCAAAGAATTAAATATGTAATTTTCCAAATGAGACTTTAATATAGAAAACACAATCGTTTGGCTGGATTAATTTAAAATTTGTATTCATTAAAAATAAATGTTTTTCTCAGTGTGCAACTGTATATGAATATTGGCATAGAAGTGTCACCTGAATTATTCCACTTGTTTACTCCACCCTTATAAAAACCACACCAAAACACTAACTCTATTTCCCTCTCCACACAGTTCTCAACCCAATATATATTTCCAGTACTTGTTCTTATTTCAGGTTTGCAGAATCTGTAGTATTTTGCTTCTGAATTAGAATAGATTAAAAATCTATTATTTTGCCTATATTCCTCCTCTTCACAAAGTGCACGCAGAAGTTTTTGGCTGTTTATTGTTCCATCCTTGACAGGATAAGAGAATTAGTCCAGAGAACAAGGTGACAGAAAAGAACAAGCAAAACTCCATCTTCACTGTTTAATGACAAATTACAGCAGCATTAATGATGGCTGGAGACGGAATGGATAAGCCCATGGTGTTGTATCCTTCCTCAGTAAAGGAAACAGAGTAAACAACAACTTCAGGAGTTTAAAGGCACCATGTAATCCGGCAGAGCAAAGTCTTTACAACAAAACAATGTCTTCTCAAAAACTTACTGCAAAGTGCTGGCTAATGCCTTGTGAATAAGGCTGCTGATTTTCAGCATAGGAGTGATCATCTCATCCATCTGTGAAATCTTCCTCAAGTCTGCTGTAATGCAGGAGTCTATCCTCAATTGCCAGACTGTCTATCAGCTGGGTTAAAGTTGGTTTTGAATCACTGCAAAGGGCAATTTGAAGTTCATACAACAAGGTCTGGCTGCTCTTCCTCCATTTCTGTATCAGAGATCCCAGTTCTGCCAGGTTATTCTAGAATTTTGAAAAAAGGGAATTGTTGGTGATTGATTTAATTAATTCATGGATAGAATCTAACAGGTAAATACTCCAACCTGAGAGAGAACTTATGAATGTTTTAAGTTTGTGTAAATTTGTTTTAAAATTGTCATCCCTCCTCCGCGCACCCTCCCCCCACCACACACACACACACACACACACACACACACAGCGAATGCATGAGAACACAACCACTTGTAAATTCCCCTCCAAGTTACCCAAAATTCTTGCTTGGAACTATACTAACATTCCTTCAGTATCATTGGGTCAAAATCTTGGAATTCCCTTCCTAACAACATTGTGGGTCTATGGGTTGTGCATGGACTGCAGTGGTTTGAGAAGGACAACTGGACACAGGCAATAAAAATTCTACCCAATCAGCGATATCCACATCTCATGAGTGAATTAACAAATTGAATTAACTTTATTGTCATATGAACTCACGAGTACACTGAAAAGTTTACAACTTGCCACTTACGGCATGATCTTAGGTACCAAAGTCCCTAGATACAGATTCTTAAATACAAAGTCTTAGGGAACTAAGACTAACAGCTTCTAGCATGGAAGTCAAAGGAAGTGTCAGGAAAACACATGAAGGTCAGCTGGTAAACCAAAAACTGTAAAATGAAACCAGGGACAGAGGAAGGAAAGAAATAGAATCTGACTCAAGACATTTCACCATCTCATATACTGTAAAATACATGGGGGTAATTAGCAGTGGCTTGGTGAACATGATTCTCCCATAATATCCCAGGAATTCAACGTGGTAGGGACACAAGCACCAATACCAAACATCAGTGAAGCCCAGACCCAGCAGTGCATCACTGCAATTATTGGTCTTCATTCTGGAGCTGAGGGGTCAGAATTATATGGATTGAGATCCAGAATTGCTATTAAGTGGTATCAGCTATTTACCTTTGTTCTGTACATCTGAACCATTTTCAAACGACGGAGAAGTTCCTCTTTCTCTCTCACTTCTCTCTGTAATCGTTCTTTCTCCTCAAGAAGTTGCTGCTTTTCAGGGATTAGATTAGGGGACTTAGCAGAAGTCTGGATGTTCTGTTCAGCTGCATGCTGGACTCTCAGACAAGCTTCCTCCCGATCCACTGCACTTGTATCTGGCTGCTTATCCATCATCTTATTGCAAAGACTTTCTGTTTCTGTGATAACACCATTCTGAGCACAAGTATCAGGAATCTGGCTGCCACCAACCTCAGTGCCAGGGTCTGCATTTCCACCACCTTCACTCTGGCTGTCAATTTTTAATCGCTTTGGCACAACAAATGGAAAGTTAAAAGGACGCCGTGATTTCTTCAGCCGTTCTCGAAGACTGGCACTCAAAGGCTGTCAGAGTGAAACAACAAAATTAACGAGATTTGGCAGTTTGGGTTATAATCTGTTTAATTCTATAGAAATTGGTACAAAACAGAATGAATACCCTAAACTATACTTCAGTCAGTCACAGCTCTGTTAAGAACATTCACACATCAAGTAAGAAGCTCACAGATTTATGTCGTGGTCTACAGGCTGAAGCTCAAAATCCAGCCTTATGTGCCAAGTGTGGGGGGGGGGGGGGGGGGGCAGTGTGGTGTTGGGTTAATTAAGGGAGCACTGCAATGGAGGAGCAGGCTTGAAGGGTCAAATGGCATACTTCTATTCTTAATTTGTACATCTACATTAATCGTAAGGCACTAACACACGAGCATAAGGAAGAAGATAAAATGGAAGGATCTCGGCATGCTCTTGCTGCAATTATACAAGGCCTTGGGTGAGGCCACTCCTTGTGTACTGCGTGCAGTTTTAGTCTCCTAGTCTGAGGAAAGACATTCTTGCTATTGAGGGAATCCAGTGAAGGTTCACCAGACTGATCAACTGGGCTTGTATTCACTGGAATTTAGAAGAACGAGAATTGGGGTTTGTGAGATCTCATAGAAACATAAAAATCTGATTGGACTGGAAAGGTTAGATGCAGGAAGAGTGTTCCTAATGTTGGGGAAGTCCAGAACTAGGGGTCACAGTGAAAGAATAAAGGGTGAGTATTAGGGTCTGAGATGAGTAAGAATTTCTTCACTCAGTTGTGAACCTGTAGCATTCTCTACCACAGAACGCTTTTGGAGCCAGTTTGTTAGATATATTAAAGAGGGAGCTGGACATATTCCTTGATCCCTTTAGCCACAAGGGCCATGGAGAGAGAGTGGGAATGAGCGACTGAAATTGCATGATCCGCTACGATGTATTGAATGATGGTGCAGGCTCGATGGGCCAAATGGCCTACTCCTGCACCTATTTTCTATGTCTGTGCATTTCAAACTTTCTCTAATAGGGGAATGTTAGGGGAAACCCAGAGTCCTGATACTTCAACTGTAGCATGCTGCAGTGTAATCTGCACAAAGTGGTTGTGACACTGAAGTTGAACCCCCGATGCTACATAACAGACTCTCAAAGGTCAAGACCCTTTCAAATAGCTACTACAAATATTTATTCTATGTTCAGCACTCACTGTTTTTGCTGCCATGTTGCTGATAGTTGAGGTTTGAACACCTGATCCCAATTAGCCTGCTGTCAAAGAGCGACAAGGGGAACTGAAGTTCTCACACTTTATTTTTGGACTTGGTTCCTTCACCATCTAACAATGCAAAATAGATAAATGAAACTTCATTTGTAAAACAAAAATTTAGAAGCCTTTTCACACCCAGTGTTTTCTCTGAATCTTTCTGCTCTTTGATGACAAGGGTTGTTATTGCTGGGAACTGGAATCTAAAGCATTTTAGACCCCAATGTCAACACCAATGCTTCCTATACCAGGTACAGCACTGCAGCTGAGAATAAAGTTCCCTCACAATATCTGCTGTGACCATCTCAACTTTAAAAACTTGGTTTTACAATTGGCATTTCTCTGCTACTATCATTTGCAAGACCAGCATTTGTTGTCCATCTCCAGCTGCACAGTCGGAGGGTTGGTGTGAGGGAGCATTGCACTGTCGGGGGTCACTATTGATGAGTTGCCGCGCAGTCAGAGGGTCAGACCTGAGGGAGCGCCGCACCGTCAGAGGGACAGACCTGAGGGAGCGCCGCACAGTCAGAGGGTCAGACCTGAGGGAGCGCCGCACAGTCAGAGGGTCAGACCTAAGGGAGCGCCGCACAGTCAGAGGGTCAGACCTGAGGGAGCGCCGCACAGTCAGAGGGTCAGACCTGAGGGAGCGCCGCACAGTCAAGTCAGTCCTGAAGGAGCACCGCAGTCAGAGGGGCATTCATGAGGGAGTGCCGCACAGTCACAGGGTCAGTACTTAGGGAGCACTGCACTGTCACAGGGTCAGTACTTAGGGAGCGCTGCACTGTCACAGGGTCAGTACTTAGGGAGCACTGCACTGTCACAGGGTCAGTACTGAGGGAGTGCTGCACTGTCACAGGGGCAGTACCAAGGGAGTGCTGCACTGTCACAGGGGCAGTACATAGGCAGCGTCGCACTGTCACAGGGTCAGTACTTAGTAAGCGCTGCACTGTCACAGGGGCAGTACTTAGGGAGTGCTGCACTGTCACAGGGTCAGTATTTGGGGAGCGCTCCAATGTCACAGGGTCAGTACTTAGGGAGCGCTGCACTGTCACAGGGTCAGTACTTAGGGAGCGCTGCCCTGTCACAGGGTCAGGACCAAGGGAGT
>NC_057731.1:43319950-43320955 GCF_004010195.1 Chiloscyllium plagiosum | reverse complement strand
ATATTGTGGAGAATGGTTCAGTTCTTCTTCAAAATGCACCTTGTTATCTTTTATATCAATTTGAACGACTGATAGGGCATGAATATAACACCTTTCAAAGGTTATGCAAACGGAACAAAAGAATGGTGCAAAACCTGTTGCCTGTTCTGCTATCCCACAAGATTATTGATAATTCCTTGACCTCAACTTCACTATGGGGAGAAAGTGAGGTCTGCAGATGCTGGAGATCAGAGCTGAAAATGTGTTGCTGGAACAACGCAGCAGGTCAGGCAGCATCCAGGGAACAGGAGAATCGACGTTTCGGGAAGCCTGAAGAAGGGCTTATGCCCGAAACGTCGATTCTCCTGTTCCCTGGATGCTGCCTGACCTGCTGCGCTGTTCCAGCAATACATTTTCAGCTCTCAACTTCACTATCCCAACCAATTTCCATATCCCTTGATTCCTCTAAAAAAGCAACATTACGTAAAGTACGGTTGTATTCGGAGGGTTGTGAACATCTGCAGATTGGAAGAAGCAAAAATGGCCCTTAGTAGAGTGATATCTGCAATAAATGCCATTGGTTGCGGATCTTATCAGATGAAATGGATCGATTGGAACGACAGTTAGAGGCAATGAGCATTTACAAGAGCAAAGGGGGTGTGATGGAAGACAGTTATCAGAACAGAAAAAACGTCGCCAATACGTTCACGTAGATGGGTTAACTTCAGGAAAGGTAAGAGAGGTAGGCAGGTAGAGCAGGAGTCCTCTTGGCTATCTCCATTTCAAACAAGTATGTTGTTTTGGAAAATGTAGGTGGTGATACAGGTGAGAATCCAACACAAACAGCCAAGTTTCTGGTATTGAGACTGGCTCTAATACAATGAAGGGTACGTTGGGTTATAGAGTCATAGAGATGTACAGCATGGAAACAGACCCTTCGGTCCAAATCGTCCATGCCGACCACATATCCCAACCCAATCTAGTCTCATTTGCCAGCACTTGGCCCATATCCCACTAAACCCTTCC
>NC_057731.1:43290149-43319588 GCF_004010195.1 Chiloscyllium plagiosum | reverse complement strand
AATACTCTGACCAATAAAGGAAAGCATACCAAACGCCTTCTTCACTATCCTATCTACCTGCGACTCCACTTTCAAGGAGCTATGAACCTGCACTCCAACGTCTCTTTATTCAACAACACTTCCTAGGACCTTACCATTAAGTGTATAAATCCTGCTAAGATTTGCTTTCCCAAAATGCAGCACCTCGCATTTATCTGAATTAAACTCCATCTGCCACTTCTCAGCCCATTGGCCCATCTGATCAAAATCCTGTTGGAATCAGGTAACCTTCCTTGCTGTCCACTACACCTCCAATTTTGGTGTCATCTGCAAACTTACTAACTGTACCTCTTATCCAAGAGATCGATTCCAAGAGATGTGTTAGGGGACTCTCTAGTCAGAGGCACAGACAGATGCTTCTGTGCAGCAAAAAATTAGAATGGTGTGTTGCCTCCCTGGTGCCAGGACAAGGATGCCTCAGAGAGGCTGCAGAATGTTCTGAAGGGGGAGAGGGCACACCAGGTCATTGTACACATTGGAACCAACAACAAAGGAAGTGAAAAGGATGAGATTCTGAAGGGAGAGTATAGAGAGCTCAGCAGGAATTTAACAAGAAGGTCCTCAAGAGTAGTCATATCTGAAGCTGCAAGCTACTGTGGGTAGAAATAGGAGGATAGAGCAGATGAATGCATGGCTGAGGAGCTGGTGTATGGGAGGAGGATTCACATTTTTGGATCATTGGAATCTCTTTTGGGGTAGAAGTGACCTGTACAAGAAGGACGGGTTGCACCTGAATTGGAAGGGGACTAATATACTGGCAGGGAGATTTGCTTGAACTGCTCGGGAGGATATAAGCTCGTAAGGTTGAGGACGTGGGACCCAGGGAGATAGTGAGGAAAGAGATCAACCTGAGACTGGTACAGTTGAGAAAAGAAGCAAGTCAAACAGGGCAGGCAGGGACAAAGCAGAAAACAAAGTAGGACTGATAAACTGAATTTATGTCAATGCAAGAGGCATAACAGGGGAAGCAGATGAACTCAGAGAATGGTTAGGAACATGGGACTGGGATATCATAGCAATTACAGAAACATGGCTCAGGGATGGACAGGACTGACAGCTTAATGTTCCAGGATACAAATGCTACAGAAAGGACAAAAAGGGAAGCAAGAAAGGAGGGGTAGGGGCGTTTTGATAAGGGATAGCATTACAGCTGTGCTGAGGGAGGATATTCCTGGAAATACATCCAGGGAGATTATTTGGGTGGAACTGAGAAATAAGAAAGGGATAATCACCTTATTGAGATTGTAACATAGACCTCCTAATAGTCAGAGGGAAATTGAGAAGTAAATTTGTAAGGAGATCTCAGTTATCTGTAAGAATAATAGGGTAGTTATGGTAGAGAATTTCAACTTTCTAAACATACTCTGGAACTGAAATAGAGTTAAGGGTTTAGATGGAGAGGAATTTGTTACGTGTACAAGAAAAAATTCTGATTCAGTATGTGGATGTACCCACTAGAGAAGGTGCAAAACTTGGCCTACTCTTGGAAAATAAGGCAGGGCAGGTGACTGAGGTGTCAGTGGGGGAGCACTTTGGGGCCAGCGACTATAATTCTATCAGTTTTAAAATAAAGGTGGAAAAAGATAGACCAGATCTAAAAGTTGAGGTTCGAAATTGGAGGAAGGCTAATTTTGACAGTATTAGGCAATAACTTTCAAAAGCTGATTGGAGGCAAATGTTTGCAGATAAAGGGATGGCTGGAAAATGGGAATTCTTCAAAAATGAAATAACGAGAGTCCAGAGGAAGTATGTTCCTGTCAGGGTGAAAGGAAAGGCTGGTAGGTGTAGGGAATTCTGGATGACTAAAGAAATTGAGGTTTTGGTTAAGAAAAAGAAGGAAGCATATGTCAGGTATAGACAGGATAGATCAAGTGAATCTTTAGAAGAGTATAAAGGCAGTAGGAGTATACTTAGAGGGGAATCAAGATGGCAAGAAGGGGACTTGAGAAAGCTTTGGCAAATAGAGTTAAGGAGAATCTAAAGGGATTTTTTACAAATACATTAAGGACAAAAGGGTAACTAAGGAGAGATAGGGCCTCTTAAAGATCAACAAGACAGCCTTTGTGTGGAGCCGCAGGAGATGGGTGAGATACTAAACGAGTATTTTGCACCAGTGTTTACCGTGGAGAAGGACATGGAAGATACAGAATGGGAAGATACAGGGAAATAGATGGTGACATCTTGAAAAATGTCCATATTACAGAGGAGGAAGTGCTGGATATCTTGAAACGCATAAAAGTGGATAAATCCCCAGGACCTGATCAGGTGTACCCCAGAGCTCTGTGGGGAGTTAGGAAAGTGATTACTGGGCCTTTTGCTGAGATATTTGTATCATCGATAGTCACAGGTGAGGTGCCGGAAGATTGGAGGTTGGCTAATGTGGTGCCACTGTTTAAGAAGGATGGTAAGGACTAGCTAGAGAATTATAGACTGGTGAGCCTGACATCGCTGGTGGGTAAGTTGTTGGAGGGAATCCTGAGGGACAGGATGTACATGTATTTGGAAAGGCAAGGACTGATTAGGAATTGTCAGCATGGCTTTGTGCGTGGGAAATCATGTCTCACAAACTTGCTTGAGTTTTTTGAAGAAGTAACAAAGACGATTCATAAGGGCAGAGCAGTAGATGTGATCTATATAGATTTTAGTGAGGCATTCGACAAGGTTCCCCATGGGAGACTGGTTGGCAAGGTTAGATCTCATGGAATACAGGGAGAACCATTTGGCTGGATGGTTGGATCTAAACAGCCATTTGGTTACAGAACTGGCTCAAAGGTAGAAGACAGAGGGTGGTGCTGGAGGCCTGTGACCAGTGGTGTGCCACAAGGATCAGTGCTGGGTTCACTACTTTTCATCACTTATATAAATGATTTGGATGTGAGCATAAGAGGTATAGTTAGTAAGTTTGCAGATGACACCAAAATTGGAGGTGTAGTGGATAGCGAAGAAAGTTACCTCAGATTACAACAGGATCTGGACCAGATGGCCAATGGGCTGAGGAGTGGCAGTTGGAGTTTAATTTAGATAAATGTGAGGTGCTGCATTTTGGGAAAACGAATCTTAGTAGGACTTATGTGCTTAATGGTAAGGTCTTAGGGAGTGTTGCTGAATATTGCGTGCAATTCTGGTCTCCCTCCTATTGGAAGGATGTTGAGAAACTTGAAAGGGTTCAGAAAAGATTTACAAGGACAAACTTTCCTCATTCCTGAAGAAGGGCTTATGCCCGAAATGTCGATTCTCCTGTTCCCTGGATGCTGCCTGACCTGCTGCGCTTCTCCAGCAACACATTTTCAGCTTTACAAGGATATTGCCAGGGTTGGAGGATTTGAGCTATAGGGAGAGGCAGAATAGGCTGGAGCTGTTCTCCCTGGAGTGTCGGAGACTGAGGGGTGACTTTATAGAGTTTTACAAAATTATGAGGGGCATGGATAGGATAAATAGACAAGTCTTTTCCTGGAGTGGGGGAGTCCAGAACTAGATGGCATAGGCTTGGGGTGAGAGGTGAAAGATATAAAAGAGACCTAAGGGGCAATTTTTTCAAGCAGAGGGTGGTATGTGTATGGAATGAGCTGCCAGAGGAAGTGGTGGAAGCTAGTACAATTGCAACATTTAAAAGGCTTTTGGATGGGTATATGAGTAGGAAGGGTTTGGAGGGATATGGGCCAGGTGCTGGCAGATGGGACTAGATTGGGTTGGGATATCTAGTCGGCATGGATGGGTTGGACCGAAGTGTCTGTTTCCATGGTGTACATCTCAATGACTCTATGACTCGGTTTGCAACTCTTTTCCATGGAAGGCTATGGAGGCTCAGTCTTTGAGTGTGTTTATGGTGGAGATTCTCTGATTACCAGTTACATGCAGCATTATGGGGATGGGCTGGGTAAAAAGCATTCAAGTGTTTGACCAGCCATGATCATGTTGAACGGCAGGACAGGTTTGATGGGCTGAATGTCCTACTCCCATTCCTGTGTGTTCTTTGAAATTTCGAAGGCCAAAGAATGATTTGATTGAAATTTTCAACATAGGATGGAGGGTAGATAGAGTAAATGGAGAGAAACTATTTCAGCTGTTTGGGAATCTAGAGCAAAATCTAAAACTAGAGCCAGAATCTTCACATAAAATTAGGAACCTTTTACACACAAAGTTTGGTAGCAGTTTTGAACGCTTCTTCCTCAAATGGCAATTAGACATAGATCAATTGATAATTTCAAATCTGAAATTAATAAAAACAAAAACAGAAATTGCTGGAAAAGCTCAGCAGTTCTGGCAGCATTTGTGAAGAGAAATCAAAGTTAATGTTTTAGGCCTTGTGACCCTCAGTTCCGAGGTCACCAGACCTGAAACATTAACAAAGGTTTCTCTTCACAAATGCTGCCAGACTTGCTGAGCTTTTCCAGCAACTTCTGTTTTTGTTTCTGATTTCAGCATCCCCTGTAGTTTTTTAGGTTTTTATCTGAGTTTGATAGACTTTCATTATGAGTGAGAGAGCCAAAACATGGTAAGACCAAATAGGTCACAGATCAGTCATAATCTTACAGCATGATGGGATATGCCTGAGGTGCCTGTCACTTTCTAAAGGAACTTGTGTCATAAATTAGATTGTTACAGTCAGTCCCTTCATTTCAGTCGTTAATCTCATCTGTAAATAGTGAGGCTCCAGGGCTGGCCCTGCCACACCTAGTCACATTTGCTAACCAGAACGTTAGAATTACCCTTTAATCCTACTTGCTCTCTTTTGTTTTTTTTGACCCACCTATCGCTGCCCTTCTTCTTTGTTGTGTTCCCTCAGTGCTCACTCTCTGACTGTGCAGCACTCCCTCAGTACTGACTCTTTGACTCTGCCAAAGGATTATGTGCTAAAGCGAGGTGAGCAGTGATTAATGAATTTGACATTTTTAAAACAAAATTTGCTGTTGTGTGCACAGCTTTGAGAAATGTGAAGCACTTAGCACATGCCTCACCCTGCTGTGGGATGCTGATGCTGGTATATTGATTGATCTTCCACAGAATGCTGTGCCTGAGGGAAATGCTGAATGTTTTGTGTGGAGTGCATTCAGTGTGTGATGTTAGGGCAGCTCACTGCTTTGCTCTCACCTGGTGCTGCAGTGACTTACCCTGAGGGTATGCTGCAGGTGTCTGACAGATTGAATGTTAGCATGTTTTCTCTTGCTGTTTAGTGCTTTGATATATGAAGCCGATTTAGTTTTTGTGATGATCACTGGGTTTTAGAAAAGCATGAATATAATCTTTCTTCTCGATATTTATCTCATTATCTCCTCCTTAATGCTTTCATTCTACTCTTTTGTTCCTCTCACTCTGATTTTAACCTCCAGCCTATTGCAGAGGGAAAGCAGCCAGAGTTTAAACCAATGTCTGACCACAAACTGACCCCATTGCTGCTGAGTGAGTTGTTTAATCTTGGGATGTGTGTACCCCGCCCTCATCCTCTCCCCTTATCTTGATCACTGAATCATGCCTTACAGACAATGTCCCAGACATTACTATCACCAGCCATGGTTACGTCTTGTCCCACAGGCAGGACAGACCCGGCGGAGATGGTGGGACAATAGTATCCAGTCCAAGAGGAGCTACCATAGAAGTCCACAACATTGACTCCACACCTGACCTCATGAAGTTTCATGTCATCAGGTAAAACATGAGCAAGCAATCTTCTTGCTGATTACCAAGTACTGACCACCTCAACTGATGAATCAATGCTCCTCCATGTTGAACATCAATTGAACGAAGCACTGAGAGTGGCAATGGCTCTGCCTGGGGTGACCTCAATATCCACCACCAAGAGTGACTCAGTAGCAGCACTACTGACTGAGGTGCTCCAGTACTAAAGGATAAAACTGTTAGACTGAGCCTGTGGCCGATGGTGAAGGAACTGACAAGAGGGTAAAACATATTTGATCTCTTCCTTAACAATCTGACTTACAGAGATACATTTGACCATGACAGTATTTGCAAGAGTGACAACTTGCAGCGTTTGGTGAAGACAAAGACCCCTCTTCACATTGAGGACACCCTCCGTTGTATTGTGCGACGCTCTCACTGTGCTAAGTGGGACAGACTTCAAACAGATCTAGCAACTAAAGACAAGGGTACAACCATGTGGTACTTTGGGCCATCAGCAGCAGTGGAAATGTATCCAAATCCAAGCTGCAATTTCATGGCTTGACATATCCGTCACTCTGCCATTACTGTCAAGTCAGGAGATCAACCCTGGTTCAGTTGAGAGTTCAGGATGGCATAGAACTAGACATACTTACTGCACCCAATTCATTTTTCCAGAGAGTCCTATATCGCTGGGAATGACAACATGGTGCTGGATCATCCAGGGCCATGATCAGCCCTGGACAACTTTCAAAAGTTTGGTCAAGCTTTTTCGAGGGTAGTAATAGAATGTGACCTATTGAATCGGCCACTTATTTTATAAACCACATGTCTATATTGGTACATATTTGTTAAATCAACCTACTCATTGTTTTAAAATCAAATTTCTTGATTTTTAAAAGCTTGTCTAACCTTAATGTGACAGTTTGACTTGTTTATTTAACCAAATGGAACAAAGCAAGGTCTATGCATTGGAATTATTTATTGATAGTATAAGTACTAATCATGTAAGGCTCCATGATCTGGCCGTAGGAGACAAAGAGACTATAGCTTTCATTATACATTAAACACCTACCCAAGGCCAATGCTGATTTGATTTGATTTGATTTATTATTGTCACATGTACCTCGGTATAGTGAACAGTTTTGTTTTGCATTCAGAAAAGGCAGATGATACCATACAACATTCATTAGGGTAATAGAACAGAGTGAAAAATACAATATTGCAGCTGCAGAGAAGGTGCACAAAGAGTGAAATCAACCTCTCAATGTAAGATTTGAGAGGTCCATTCATGATAAAAGTGGGAAAGTAGCTGTTCTTGTTTAGGCTAGTATTCAGTTTTAGTGTTTAAACTTTAGTATCTTCTGCTGACGAAAGAGGTTGGAAAAGATTATAACCAGGGTGGGAGGGGTCTGTGATTATGTTGGCTGATTTGCTGAGGTAGTAGGAAGTATAGATGGAGTCAATTTATGAAAGGTTGTCTTGTGTAATGAACAGGGATGTGTTCTCAAGTCTCTGTAGTTCGATTCCAGCACCTCTGACCCTATTGTGGTTTCAGGCCTTCAGACTCAATTTCCCAGTAAGCTGAATTGTCAAAATGAGAAACAACTTTCCAGTCTCACAGCAAGGCCAAGTACAGAAAGTTCCTTAGGGCTTTCGAGAACATAAGAAATAAGAGCAGGATTGGACCATTTGGCCCATCGAACCTGCTACATCATTCAATACATAGTTGATCTTGAGCTTCAACTCCATTTTCCTGTTCACTCCCCATATCCCCATGATTCCATGTGAGACCAATGATCTGTCTCCATCAGCCTTAAATATACTCAACAATGAGCATCTTCTGGGATAGAAAATTCCAAAGATTTACAACCCTCTGAGTAAAGAGAATTCTCTTCATTTCAGTCTTAAATGCTCAGTCTGTCTCGCTGAGATTATGTCCCATGTTCTGCATTGCTTCATCAGTAGAAACAGTTTCTCAGTGTTAACCCCGTCAAATCCCTTCAGAATTTTGTATGTTTCAATCTGGCGACCTCCCACTCTTCTAAACCTTAGAAAATATTGACCGATTTACACAACATCACATCATAGGACACCCACTTATTCCCTGGTCCAGTGAGCGAACCTTCATTCTACAACCTCAAATACAAGTATATCCTTCCTTAAGTATAGTGCCTACACCCATTCCGATCTCTGTAATTTCTTTCAGCCCCAATATTCCTCCCTATCTCAGTAATTTTGTTTAATCCCTAGTATCCTCCCTATCTCTGCAACCTCCTCCAATCCCTGCAACCCTCCCCATCTCTGTAACCTCCTACAGCTCTCCCTATCTCTGCTCTTTTCCAAATCCTACCACAGCTGTTAGGAAATTTTAAATTAAACTCATTAAGGAATCTAAAAATAACAAGTTAGTCTCTGTTATGGTGACTGTGAAACTAGCAGATTGTCCTAAACTCCTATCTGGTTTGGTCATGGCCTATAAATAGGGCAATCTGCTGTCCTTACTGAGTCTGGCCTACTGACAGCTTTGATGCCTAAAACCCTGGCCCCCTATGGCTTCATGTCAGTGATAAGTCAGGACAGCTCAGTTTCCAGCTTTTCCTGAGGTAAATTCCACTTTGAAGGATACCTCTGAGTGAAAAAAGCTTCCCTGTGATCCCATCACAGTCTCCTTGTAACCCTGTTTCCAAATCAAAGGAGTTTCACCAAAACAACAGAAGCAGAGTGTTTCTTGCACTATTGCCTTCTCCAGCACACCACCCCTCCATCTGTCCCTCAAACCTCCACCTCCTCCCCTCCCACTTCACCTCTGATTCCCTTAATCCCCCCCTCTTCTTCTCTCCCAGCTCCCCCCATTCTCCTTCCTGTCCATCTGACCTGCTGCACAGCAGTCACTAACAGTTTTCTACCCCTCAGATTTGCAGGAATACTGACATTCAACCATCTGCTGAGCCCCTCTCTACCAGAGTACCTCCATGGGAAGAGGTGTGTGGTTTCTCAGCCAGTATTCTTGGATTGTAGGCTCTCTTCCTCAACCTGCACTAACCTGTGTCAGAGATGGCTCAGCCTGGAATGTAGCAGCTCTGGGCTGTTCCAACATGCCTTGTGATGTGGTTTTCTTTTGCTCCAGCCTGGAGCTGGTTCTGGTTAAGGTAACAACAGGTGGTGCTCACTCGGTTAAGGTGCACTTTCCCCTGACTCATGGATTCATGCTCCAAGAAGTTAACCCTTCACCAATCATGAAGGTTGTATTTGTAGATGGGTGTTCAAGATCAAATTTTACCTGGAATTTTTACCTGGAACTTTACCTGCAGTTTGTACCTGAAACAAACTCTAGCTCATTTCCGATTTTTGAGACTGAAACCATTGTAAGCTACCACATGGTCAGGACTTGGCAAGGCTAGCATTGGTTTTGTGGATAGCATTCTCACCCCTATGTGAAATGTGTCATGGCTGGACAGACTCGATGTAGGGAGGATGTATTCCCTCAGTTGGGGAGCCTAGAACCAGGGGATACAGTCTCAGGATATAGGATAGGTCATTAAGGACTGAAATTAGGAAACGTTTCTTCACTAAGATGATGGTCAACCTGAGGATTTCACTACCACGGAAGGCTGTGGAGACCGGGTCAAGAAAGAGACAGAGGAATTTTCAGATGTTAAAGTGGGTTTGAAGAGAAAGTAAGAATATGCCATTGAGATAGAGAATCAACCATGATCATATTAAAGGTTTGAAGGGCCATATGGCCTACTCCTACTCCTAGTTTCTATGACTCCAGACCACTAGAGATTCATATTTCAAGGCCATTTGACTCCTTGATAAAGATTGATCACTGTAGTTAGTTAAATTCTTACTTAATCAAACAACTGTAGAAAGAAAGTAACAATTTATATAGCGTGAGGGGAATGTGCTGATTGTTTGGACAATGTTTGGCAGAGAGAAGCAGCAGAAACTGTTAACTGTCCTAGTGAACTGATTGAATTCAAATCAAGCAAGTTGATTGTAATTGGTCACAGTGTTGCCCCGGGGATGCAGTGGAGATTGTAATACCAAGTAATTACTTGGATCTAAGATCAAATAATATTATAGCAGAAATGAGCTAATTAATCCATCGCCACTGCACTCTCTTTTATTCTGTCTCTCTTGCTCCCTGGCTCTGATTGTATTTCTTCCTTGCTGTCTCTCTTTCTCCTTTTCTTTCTCTCCCTGAAATGACCTTGACAAAAACTTTTGCGCATCTTTTTAAACTGATCTTTTTTAATTGTTGGTCTGCTTTCCTTCTGAAAGTTGGGAATGTATTCTGCATTCTCCATTTTTGTAGCTGGAATTGGCCCTTTTGGGGTTTATGTTGCAACAATGACTACACTCCACAAGTATTTCAGTGTCTATGGATGGCTTTGAGAAGCCCTGAGGTTATGAAAGGTGCTATAGAAATGCAAGTCCTTTCTTGTTTTTGATTCTTTGCTCAGTGTTGTAATTCGCTTACCGTCTGTAATTCCCTGCAGTAATGGATTTCAGATCTAAGACCTGTGCGTCCAAGTATTCCATTATCACTTCTCATTCTAATCCTTTGCTGAGCCGCTTGGTGCTGATTCACTGAATGGTGTATATAGCCTTTCATTATTAAACGCTTTTCTCATCCTGAACATTTTATTTAGATTTTTTTTACCCCTTCTCAAGTATCTCAAAGCTCTGTCAGACATCCTGAGGTTGTGGCAAGTGCTGTAGAAGTAAGTCAGTACCGCAATTATATAGGAGCTTAGTGAGGCCATACCTGGAGCACTCTGTTTTGGCCCCTTTTACCAATAGAGGGATATACTTGCATTAGTGTGGAACAAGCAATGGTTCACAAGTTTGATTATTGAGTGAACAGCACTATCCTATCAGGAGAGATTGACTAGAATTGGCACAGAAACTCTCATTTAGGAAAATTTTAAATTCTTAGCAGATTTTATAGGGATCACGGTCTCAGATTAAGAGTCCACCATTTATGATTGAGGTGAGGGGAACTTTCTATCCTCAAAGCATTGTGAATCTTTGGAATTCTCCAGAAAGATGTTCATTTACATAGCACCCTGGTCCTCACCGTCCACACCATCAACCTTCAAATAAACCGCATTATCCTCTGCCATTTCTGCCACTTACAAACAGACCCCAACACCAGGGATATATTTCCCTCCCCACCCCTATTCACATTCTGGAAAGACCATTCTCTCTGTGACTCCCTTGTTAGGTCCACGCATCCTACCAAGTCACCATCCCCTCCTCGAACCTTCCCCTGCCACCGCAAGAAGTGCAAAACCTGCGCCCACACCTCCGTCCTCACCTCCATCCAAGGCCCCAAAGGAGCCTTCCACATTCGACAGAGATTTACCTGTACTTCCACACACATCATGTACTGTATCCATTGCTCCCGATGTGGTCTTCTCTACATCAGGGAGCCAGGCTGCCAACTTGCAGAACGTTTCAGAGAACATCGCTGGGACACATGCACCAAACAACCCCACCACCCCGTGGCTGAACACTTTAACTCCCCCTCCCCCTCCGTCAAGGACATGTAGGTCCTAGGCTTCCTCCATCGCCAAACCTTAACCACCCAACACCTGGAGGAAGAGCACCTCATCTTCCGCCTTGGGACCCTCCAACTACAGGGGATCAATGTGGGTTTCACCGGTTTCCTTATTTTCCCTCTTTGAACTACAAACCTCATTCCTGATGAAGGACTTATGCCCGAAATGTCAATTCTCCTGCTCCTCAGATGCTGCCTGACCGGCTGTGCTTTTCAAGCACTACACTCTTAGACACTGATCTGCAGTCCTCATTTTCTCCACCTTTCACAACAGCCAAATGTCACAATACATTTTACAGCCAATGAACTTTGTTTGACGTGTAGTCATAAGCAAAGCATCTAAATGAAAGGTAATGACCTTCCCACAAACTATATTTTAATGCAAGTGTTCACAGCAAGGAGACCAATTGTTCACCATAGTGTTATCTCACATGTGGTGTTAAACTGAATGTTGATTTGTGTATCTGATTGCGAATGTTATACTGTTGAAATCTACTTGGGAAAGTGCACTGATATTCGAGCTCCACTGCTCCTGGGGCCATCACAAAGGTTAATGATTTCATCAAATTACTCAGAATCCCCAATTTACTTCCCTAATGACTCACGTTAATGAAACATACCAGCCAGATTTCTGTATTTAACAAGAAATTACTGAACAGTGCAAATAAATCAGTTCTAACCACAGATAGACAAAATATGTGTTACCAACTTGTAACTCTCTGACTTAACTCTACCTCTTCTCAAACCCCTTCACACATAAACAGACAGACATGATGTGGAGGTGCTCATGTTGGACTAGGGTCGACAAGGTCAGAAGTCACACAACACCAGGTTGTAGTGCAACAGTTTTATTTTAAATCATAAGCTTTTGAGGCACTGCTCCTTTGTCAGGTGGTGAAAGAAAGCATACTGGCACAGAATTTAGAGGCAAAGAGATCCATGAGCAGTGAGATCCAAAGATCATATAAATGGTTTGAGTGAAATGTCAATAGGCTGAATAATAACCTCTGCAGGTGATCAAAAATGACAGATGGTGTGAGTAAAGTGTCAACAGCTGAATAGTAAGTGAAGGGATGACCATACTCCAATTAATTGAGGCAAAGAGAGAATTACAAAAAATTTTAGATTAAGGTGGTGCTGGAGACAAATCATAAGACTGGAATAACATGATAGGCACAGAGGAACCTCGATTATCCGGCGTTTGATAATCCGAATTTTGGATTATCCGAACAAGATCGCAAGGTCCCGATGATTGGCTAAACTGTGTTATCTGACATTTGATTAACCAACTAAAATCCTCCCCACCAGTGTCCTTCGAATAATTGTGGTTCCTCGGTATAAGACTCGCATGTCAAGGGTCTAATCCAAAAGTGTACAAACCAGTTAAGGTCAAGAGATCATAACAATTTATCAAGGTGATGGTGTCAAAACAGGACAGTAAGAAAGATTTTACAGATTCAGAACAGTGTGGTGGGATTCTATTTAGCGCGTATTGAACCCAAGATTACAGTTGAGACTATCTTCATGGATATAGAACATGGCTATCAGTTTCTGCTGGGTGATTCTGCGTTGTTGTTGTGGATCTCAAAGGCTGCCTTGGAAGGCACTTACCTGAAGATCAGAGGCTGAATGTCCTTGACGGCTGAAATGATCCCCTACTGGGAGGGAATATTCCTGTTTGGAGATTGTTGTGCGATGTCCATTCATCTGTTGCCATAGTGTCTGCATGGTCTCGCCAATATCCTTGCCTCAGGGCATCTTTGCCTGCAGTGTATGAGGAAGACAATTTTGGCTGAGTCACATGAGTATCTGCCATGTATGCGGTGGGTGGTGTTCCCACGTGTGATGGTAGTGTCCGTGTCGATGATCTGGCATGGCTTGCAGAGGTTGCCATGGCAGAGTTGTCTGGTCTTGTGGTCAATGTTGTCCTCAAGGCTGGATAGTTTGCTGCGGACAATGGTCTGTGTAAGGTTTGGCGGTTATTTGAAGGTGAGAAGTGGAGGCATAGGGAAGACCTTGGCAAGGTGTTTGTCTATATCTATGACATGTTGAAGACTATGAAGACCCTGGAGTAGTTTCTCTGCTCCGGGGAAGTAATGCATGATGAAGGGTACTCTATCAGTCGTGTCCTGTGTCTGTCTTCTGAGAAGGTTGTTGCAGATTTTCGCTGCGTCACGTCAGATCTGGTGATCGATCAGTTGAGCATCATATCCCGTTCTTAGGAGGGCATTTCAGTATCTTTCTATGTCCATCATATTCTTCCTTGTCTAAGCAGATCCTGTGTATAAGCAGAGCTTATCTGTAGGGGATGGCTTCTTTAACATGTTTGGAGTGGAAGCTGGAGAAGCGCAGCATTGAGAGGTTATTCATGGGCTTGCTGTAGAGTGAGGTACTGAGGTGTCCATTCTCAATGGAGATATTTGTGTCCAAGAATGAGACTGATTCTGATCATGGGAAGAAACTTGTTGATATCATTGTGTCATCATTTCAGTGATTCTTTGTCATGAGTCTAGAGGAAAAAAATGTAATTGATATATCTGGCGTATAGCATTGTTTGGAGGTCCTGTGCAGCGAAGAAGTCTGGCTCGAATTTGAAAGACATTGTCATATTGGGGTGAAAGTTTGGTTCCCATGACTGTTCCATGTGTCTGGATGAAGAACTGGTTGTCGAAAATGACAACGTTTTGGTTGAGGATGAAGTGGATGAGTTGTTGCATGGTGCCTGGAAATTGGCAGTTGGTGTTGAATTCTGAGGCTTTTGCAGTGATGCTGTTGTTGTGGGGGATGCTGGTATACAGTGCTGAAGCATCCATTGTGACAGGGAATGTTCCTGTTTTGACTGGTCCATAGGTGCTGAGTTTCTGTAAGAAATCTGGAGTGTCACGACAGAAACTGGAGATCCTCTGTACAATGGGTTTCAAGATGCCTTTGACATAGCCAGAGAGGTTCTCACACAGGGTTATCTCTCTACCTTAATTAATTGGATTATAGGTCATCTCTTCACTTACTATTCAGCAGTTGACCCTTTACATACACCGTCAGACACTTTGGATCATCTGCAGACTTTTGATCATCATTCAGCCTATTGACACTCCTCTGACACCATTTATATGATCTTTTGATCTCTGCCCATTGATCTCTCTGCCTCTAAATTCTGTGTCTGTATGCTCTTCTTCAATTCAACTGACAAAGGGGCAGCACTCTGAAAGCTTGTGATTTCAAATAAACCTGTTGGACGATAACCTGGACTAGAACAAACAGACAGACAGAGACAAACAAAAACCATAGATGTAATGGGTGGAGAACAAAATATTAGGGGAATGTAGTTCAATAGCATCAGTCCACAGGATTGGGTGAGTTGAGCTTTTGCTTCTTGCATGTCATTCTGATCTCTGATCTCCTTGTTTCCAAATCCTGTCAGTTCTTTACTGCAGACACAGGCTGAACGACACAGTAATTGTTCATTCTCTCAGTTACTGGGTAGCAGCAGTAGCTTATGCAAAAATGATGAGTGAAAGTAGATTAGATAGATTAGATTCCCTACAGTGTGGAAACAGGCCCTTCAGCCCAAGAAGTCCACACCGACCCTCTGAAGAGTAACCCACCCAGACCCATTTCCCTTTGACTAATCCACCTAACACTATGGGCAATTTAGCATGGCTAATTCACTTAAACTGAACATCTTTGGACTGGGAGGAAACCGGAGCACCCGGAGGAAACCCACGGAGACACGGGGAGAATGTGCAAACTCCACACAGTCAGTCACCTGAGGCTAGAATTGAACCTGGGACCCTGGCGCTGTGAGGTAGCAGTGCTAACCACTGAGCGACTGTGCCGCATTTTTTTTACTGAAAGGAAAACATATTTGGCTGTAACAAGTTGTCTTCCAATTTTTTTCTTAGTTTGTTCCTTTTTGGCAAAGTGAGAGAGAGGATGTTATTAGTGGCTGGTGTCTTTCTGCAGCTGTAATGTTCACACATGAGCTACCTACCTGATCATTTGACTCATAGAGACCAAACATTATTTTTCTCAAATGTTGAAGTTGCTTAACCATAGAGTATTTTTCTCATTTGTTTATGGGATAAGAGAGATGCTGGCTGTGCCAGCATTTATCCTCCATCCCTAGTTGTCCTTGAGAAGGTTGTGGTGAGCTGATTTCTTGAACTGCTGAAGTCAATGTGTAGATTAATCACAGTGCTATTAGGGAGGGAGTTCCAGAATTTTGACCCAACAACAATGAAGGAATGATGATTTCTTACCATGTCGGGATGGTGAGTGGCTTGAAGGGGAACTCTCAGGTGGTGGTGTCCCTGTCTACCTGTTCACCTTTACTTTCTAGATGATTGTGGTCATGAGTTAAGAAGGTCTTGTCTAAGAAGATTTGCCCATCTCCGTTTGAAATCTCCAAGATTGTTTCTTCCCCCTGTGTATTGGGGTCTAACTTGCAATCTCTGAATGTAACTTTCAGATTGTTTTCCAATCTGAGTTTGGGACATTTAAAAATTCACTCGTGGAATGCAGACATTGCTGCTGGACAGCATTTTTTATTGCCCATTCTAGTTGCCCTTGAGAAGGTGAGCTGCCTTCTTGAACCGTTGCATCTTGTTATTTTACATGATGCTGAAAGATCAGTGATATGAGAACCCAGTAGCTAGGGGATGTTTGACAATTGCTCTGAGACAAACTCCATGTTCTTTCCAGAGCTTGGAGATGATCTGCCAAACACTAAATTAGCTGTTTCCAGACAATTGACATTTTCATCATCCACATGGTTTTGTTGGAGATGTAATGGACCAGGCCAGACTGCCTCAAAATATTTTAAGAAGGTAGCCTCGACTCTAATATTTTCTTATTTTAGAGGTCGATGTGAAGTGAGTGTTCCAGATGTGATGCAACTGGTTAAACCACATGACATTAAGCAAAACGCAATTTATTTAAACACTATAGTTAAAATATAAACAAAGGAAAGAGGAATTTAGAATAACTTACTAATGGAAAACTTAACTGAATAATAGATACAGTACTTATCACTAATTAACTGTTCCAATATAGTAACACCTCATAAACACACCCCTTGGCAAAAAGGTAAATTCAGATACAAATGTTTACATGCAGTTTCCCAATCCAGAAGGAAAAGACATCAAGAGAGATGTCAGAACAAGCTGCAGTTAGGCATCACTTACTGAAGCTTGCAACCCTTCTGGGACCCAAACAACTTTTCACGGCTACAGCTAAAATAAAACTAGAAACTCTGATCTAGGAGAAGTGGCCCCTACTCTTCCATTGTTACATCTGTTTTAAAAAATACCTAAAGGCACCTTAAATTTATTGACTTAGACCATCTCCCATAGCCATTTTGGCACATCTGCCTTTACAACCTCTCTTCAAAAACAAACCCAGGACAAAATGGCCTTTTTAAAGTGGTGGCATCATCACAGAGAGGGTAATTTCAGTCCAGCAGAACGTCTGAGCTGAATGTGGTGAGGGTGTAAATTTCTGAGAGTCGCCAAGAGATCTTGGTGCCTGTGGCTAGCAGTACAGAATCTTTGTCTATTACAAACTTACTGTAAGGCTGAAGTATCCTGAGTGAACAACAGCTGAATTCCTCTGTGTTCTCTGAGAAAACACTCATCAGCAAATGGGAGTTCACTCTTCCGCTCATGTTCTATGACCTTCCTGTGAGCCTGCAGCCTTTCCAGACTGAACAGGTTTCTGTCTTTCCTCAGCTGAATGCGTACCCATGTGTTGAGATTTTCAGTGTGTTGTAGCGTTCAAGTGACATTAGAAACAAATAATTAAATGTCCGAACAAGACAACCATTTTTGTTAAACAAGGATTCAGTTTATGATGAGACTGTCTCCCTGATCATAGTTTGTTTTATATGTTTATACAGTCATGACAGTCACTTAGGTGTCCACATGTTATAGTACTTTGTAATCCTTTGCAAAACTAGACATGTCTCTCGTTGACGCATTCGACAGAGATTGCGTTCGTTGTAAGGCTAATCAATTCCTCCGCATTACACATTCCATAGTGATCACTTTGTGTTTTAAAACAGTTTTTCACTCCATCTGCAAATAGTAATTATTTCTTTACAAAGTTAGATGATTTTCTGCTCTATGTACATCACAGTAGTCATGTTAGCTTTGTGATTTTGAACAGGTTTTCACTCTGCCAGCTTACAGTAATCATTTCTCTAAGAGGTTAAATGCCTTTCCTCTTTGTATATATATTATAGTGGTCCTTTTCCTATTATGATTTTAAACAAATCTCAGTTTTGTGTTAAGAACATCTCAACCTCTTTTCATACCTATGACAATGTGTCACCCTTCCATATATAGCTGGTTCCTAATTTCTAAATCTATACTTTCCTTTCAATTATGTACAAGAATATGGCGGATAAGCAGAAGGAAAGCAGAACTGGAGCCATTACACAGCCTTCTTGATGCTATTGGTGACAAGAAAACATCTGATAAGGCACCAGTCTGCGACACACTGACCAGCATGGCATGGGAGAATGCCTTGCCCATTTTGGATTTATCCAGCATTTTCCACACACCTTCAGGATAATGACCATGTAATCTGTTTGTGATATTGATTCAGGATGTTTATTGGTGGGACATCACAAACCACCATCAACACAGATCATCAACTTACGAGATGGAAGTCTGACATTGAAAAGGCAGTTATTTAGACTTGTACAGCATTGAAACAGGTCCTTCAGTCCAACTAGTCCATGCTGAACATAATCCCAAACTAAACTAAGCCAAACAGCCTGCTCCTGGCCCATATCCCTTCAAACCTTTCCTATTCATGTCTCCATCCAAATGTCTTTTAAAAGTTGTCTTTGTACCCCAGGGGCGGCACAGTTGCTCAGTGGTTAGCACTACTGCCTCATAGCACCAGGGTCCCAGGTTGAATTCCAGCCTCAGGTGACTGACTGTGTAGAGTTTGCACACATTCCACACATAAACCACTCTCTATGGCTTATACTACTACAATGTAATAATTGTAAGAAATCTAGAAATAAACCTGAATTTCAGGAGCAGCTGCAAGATCCACACTACTCTCAGTCCATCGTTTAGAATTTTGAATTTAAATGGAGGAAACTGCAGAAAGCTCCGGAACAGAAGGATTTTGGAGTCCTTTGTCCACCAATCCCAGAAAGCTAGTATCCAGGTTTAACAGGCAGTAGGGAAAGCAAATGGAATTTAAAGGAATTGGAGTGTAAGAATAGGGAGGTTTTGCTAAATCTATAAAGTCGCTAGTCAGACCACAGCTGGAATACAGTGGAACAGTTTTAGGCCCAATATCTAAGGAAAGATATACTGGGCTGATCATGCGCATAGATGGACTGTCTTATGAGGAGAGGTTGAGTATTTTGGATTGGACTTTACAACTTCAATACCAGGAATGAGAAGCTTTAATTAAATTCAATGTCAAGACAAGCAGGCAGTTTTCTTTAGAATAAAGAAGGATCTGCATGACAGCACCATCAGTAAGATAAATATTGAAGACATTATTTTCACAGGTTGATGAGTCAGTAACTGGGTGGAAGATTGTTTTTGTGTTTATTACCAATTAATAGAAGGAAGGTGTGGTTCAGATGATTGGTTTTATACAGAGAGTTGTTGAGGCATGTATTGTTTCAGCAGAATCCCCGGAGAAGCCAAATTTACTAAGTTTTTAAAATAAGTGTTTGAAGGTCTGCAAGGACAAAGATGAAACTAAACTGAGAACTCTTTCAGAGAGAGGACGCACAGTTCTAACCTGCTAGGATAAAGGCAATAAGGCTGTTTTGAAGATGGCAGTTATTGAGGAACTCTGACAGCTGAACCTGTCTGAAGGCTGAGTGCTGATGCTTGAAATAACTCCACAGCAGCCGGTATTCCAACACCAAATCACCCTTTATTTACATGTGGAAAATCTGTACACTGTTCCAGCTCCCTCAGATCCAACTATCAGAGTGAACATACCTCTGACACTCCTGTTTGTATCTGTCAGCCAGGGCTCCCTGATGATGCAGATTAACAGCCCCAATTAGGGAACTCATATTCTATGAGTCCATCTGGCTGACCTCATTACAATCATCACTTCCCTCCCGCTCTGAGTCCAATGACAGTACTCCCGGTTGTGGATCTGCCAACAAGAGGCGGCTCACTGCATCCGCATTTGCCATTGGCCTCCAGGACAGTATTCCCACTTGTAATTATATGCACTTAGTATTAGGGCCCACCGCTGAATTCAGTCTGGAGCTATGAGCAGCACTGCCTTGTCCTCTTTAAGTGAACCTAGCAGAGATTTGTGGTCAATTATTATTACAAATGTATGTCTATAAAGGTATTCATGAACATCCTGACTGAAATATGACTGCCTTCCCTCTCAATCTGAGTATATTTACACTCTGCATTAGCCAAAATCCTGGATGCATACACTATTGGGTGTTTCTCTCCATTAGGCCACCGATGTGCTAACAAAACCCCAATGCCTTATGAGAGAGTTTGCATATCAATACCAGATCTCGCTTGGGATCATTGTGTGCCAACACCTTAGAGAATGATAGCTGTTTATTCACTTCCCTGAAAGCTATGGTTTGGCTACACGACCATTTCCAAGGCTGACCCATTTTAAGAGTTGGATGGAGGCCAGCTTATGAGCGGCACAGTGGCACAGTGGTTAGCATTGCTGCCTCACAGCGCCAGAGACCCGGGTTCAATTCCCGCCTCAGGCGACTGACTGTGTGGAGTTTGCACGTTCTCCCCGTGTCTGCGTGGGTTTCCTCCGGGTGCTCCGGTTTCCTCCCACAGTCCAAAGATGTGCAGGTCAGGTGAATTGGCCATGCTAAATTGCCCGTAGTGTTAGGTAAGGGGTAAATGTCAAGGTATGGGTGGGTTATGCTTCGGCAGGTCGGTGTGGACTTGTTGGGCTGAAGGGCCTGGTTCCACACTGTAATGTAATCTAATCTAAATGAACTTTCCAAAGCAGTTCACCAGCCCAAGAAAAGACCTAAGCTCCATGTCAAATGTTGGAGCTGGGGCACCTTTGATTGCCCATGATTTTATTTTCCAACTGGTGTAACCCAGTAGTTTTGACTCTGTAGCCCAGATTGGTCACTTGCGGTGCCTGGAACACACATTTTCCCTTGTAAGGTGTACTACCACCTGGAAAGAATATCTAAGGGTTCTGTCCAAGTTCTCTAAGTGCTCCTTAGTGGTCTTCCCTGTTATTAGCATGTCATGTAGAAGGTTGAAGGTGACCTTTTGGATGTTTATAAAATTAAGGGGGTCATGGATAAGATAAATGGCAAGTGTCTTTTCCCTAGAGTGGGGAATTTCAAGACTAGGGAGCAGTGAGAGGTGAGAAGAGAAAGATTTAAGAAGGACATGACAAGCAACGTTTTTACTCAGAGTGGTTCATGTGTGGAATAACTTCCAGAGGGAGTGGTGGATGTGGGTACAGTTACAACATTTAAAAGACATTTGGATAAGTACATGAAGAAGAAATGTTTGGAGGGATATGGGCCAAGCACAGGCAGATGGGACTAATTTAGTGGGATTATGTTTGGCATGGTAAAAACAAGGACTGCAGATGCTGGAAACCAGATTCTAGATTAAAGTGATGCTGGAAAAGCACAGCAGTTCACGCAGTATCTGAGGAGCAGGAAAATCGACGTTTCGGGCAAAAGCCCTTCATCAGGAATAGAGGCAGAATGCCTGCAGGGTGGAGAGATAAATAAGAGGAGGATGGGGGTAGGGAGAAAGTAGCATAGAGTACAATAGGTGAATGGGGGTGGGGATAAAGGTGATAGGTCAGAGAGGAGGGTGGAGTGGATAGGTGGAAAGGAAGATAGGCAGGTACTCCTCCATCGCCATTCCCTAACTACCCGATGCCTGGAGGAAGAACGCCTCGTCTTCCGCCTCGGGACCCTCCAACCCCAGAGCATCAATGTGGATTTCACCAGTTTCCTCATTTCCCCTCCCCCCACCTTACCCCAGTTTCAACTTTCCAGCTCAGCACCGTCCCCATGACCTGTCCTACCTGCCTATCTTCCTTTCCACCTATCCACTTCACCCTCCTCTCTGACCTATCACCTTCATCCCCACCCCCATTCACGCATTGTACTCTTTGCTACTTTCTCCCCACCCCCACCCTCCTCTCATTTATCTCTCCACCCTGCACGCACTCTGCCTCTATTCCTGATGAAGGGCTTTTGCCCGAAACATCAATTTTCCTGCTCCTCGGATGCTGCCGAACTACTGTGCTTTTCCAGCACCACTCTAATCTAGAATTATGTTTGGCATGGACTGGTTGGACTGAAGGGTCTGTATGATTCTATGACTCAAACTGTGTGGTGCTGGAAAAGCACAGCCGGTCAGGCAGTATCTGAGGAGCAGGTGAATTGACGTTTCGAGTATAAGTCCTTCATTAGGAAGAGCTCGAAGCATCAACTCTCCTGCGCCTTGGATGCTGCCTGACTGGCTGTGCTTTTCCAGCACTACACTTTTTGACTCTGCTCTCACTTTCTCCTACCTGACTCTATGACTTGACAACTATATGCAGATAAATGCTGACCTGGGGTAGAACTTATAAAATGTTCTCCATCATCCACTGAAAAATTGCACAGGCTGATGGTACACCTAATAGCAGCCTTGTATTTTGGTACAAACCCTATGGTTATTAATTGTAGCATAACTCTGGGAATCATTATCTAAAGTCAATTACAGCTTCGTGAAGGACAGCCCTCTGCCAGCTTTGTGTATAAATCCTCTATGCGAGGGACAGGGTACTTATCCAGCTGTGAAAAGCCGTTTACTGTTCGTTTAAAATCCCCACAAAGATGAACCAACCCATCAAGTTTCATTATCGGTACCACCAGTGCTGCCCATTCTGCAACCTGGACTGGTTTGATGATTCCTGTCCAGCTCCTGATTTTTGCCTCTACTTTTGCCCGTCATACAAATGGCACTGTGCAGGTCTTGCTATGAGGTCCACCTGGTTGACCTCGTTACAATCATTACAATGTTAGATCTTGCGAACACAAAAGAGTCGGCACATATTTGTTATAAACTTGAATTCTTTTTGGCACGAAATGCTCTGAGCCTTCTCCCATTACTCTCTCCTTTCAAACCATAATGGATAAATACTTAAAGTGAAACATTTACAGAGTTACAGGGACATTGTCAGGGAGTGGGATTAGCTGGATTGTTGTACCAATGGGCCAGCACAATTATGTAAGGCCAAATGGCCTTCCTCTATTGCTTTATCATACCCACTGTCATTCCATAAGAGAGAGATTGGGAGAGAGAGGGAATGGGATACTGGCAATCAGATGATTGGTGTTCGAGTAGAGAGGGAAGATTGGGTGGGTGTGAGCGCTAGCCTTTTAGCCAGGACTGGAAGCCACAGCAGTGAGATGTTCCCTGGAGTAGGGCAGTCAATAAAGGGGAGAGTAAGAGTTGGACTGAGAGAGGGAGCTACCATTAAAGGGGAGAGTAACCTGGGCCTTACTGCAGGTAAACATTGAAAGATTATTATCCATTAATGAACTAAGAAATTAGAGAATGGAAACTGAGAATTTCCACCTGGAGAAATGGAAGGGGGAATCCTTCACTATATTTGGCTATGGAGGCAAAAATGAAGAAATATCAAAAAAAGAGTGGGAGAAATATTGAAGTAGAGGAATCTAATGGAAGGATATGTTTGGGTTATGGGAGACAGCACCAAGATGATGTACTGAATGGCCTCCTCCTGTTCTACTGTGTCAATGTTCTATGGAAAGCCCTTTATTGAGAATGGTTTGAGATGCTGATAATGGTTTAAGTTTGGGACAACATGCATTGTGAAGTTCCACACATACCAATTCCTCAGTTTCCAAACACACCTCACTTTCGGCCAGATTACTATCTCAAATCCAGGAGAGCCGAGATTTAAATGACAAATACAATATTTTCAGGTCCATTGATCAGCATCTGATATGATCAACTCAGCGAGGTTCCTTCAACTTCACTGTCCAAACTCTCAACTTCTACCACCAGGGAAGCAGATGTTAGGATCATAACCAGCTGCAAGTTCCCCTCCAAGCCACACAACCTCCTGACCTGGACTGTGGTCAGGATCTTTTGATACCAAGTTAAGTAAGCTTGGCAGCAGGAAGGGCAAGGATGGTTTTGATTCCATACCCCACTGCCTTTCAACATTCACCAGAATCATGTTGTGTGTGTGAAGTCCTATGGCCAACCCTCCTGCCTCACCTCCAATTGAGTAGTTAGTTAATGACCACTTAAAGGCTTTATCAAGCCACCACTGGGCTTAACCCATCCACTGAAGGACCTGGTGCCATACCAGTGGGTACTTTGTCCCTTTGTGAGAGTGGCAGGGCAGTGGCCTTCAATCAAAGCACTCAAAGCGTCATCGAGGGACTGAGCAGCAAGAAGTGGGAGCTTGATGAGAGCAAACACCTTGCTCTTCTTGCTGACCATTCTTTCCCATCTTCTCACAGTCCTCACCACACACACACACAGACACACACAGTCACACACAGTCACACAAACACACACTCACTCACACACAGACACTCAAACACACACACTCTCTCACACACACACAAAGCGAGTCAGAGCCACACGCGCACTCACACAGTCACACACGTACACACGTACATTCATATAGGCACACATGCACACACAGACACATACGCACCTACATGTTGTGATCCTGAGACTCCAGCAGCGGTTATATCAGCTACACCCTACCCTGGTTGGCCATTGAGCTTGGGAGCCACTAACCTCACACTGACTGGCAACGTTTGCTGAGCAAGACAACTGTTCCTGGCATCTTGGCCCAACAGTAGCCCTGCCTGATTGCTGTGTGGCTCAGTGGGCCTCCTTGTAAGGTGGCAGAGCAGGTCTCTCACTTTCTCTGACCAGCACTTCAATATGATTCCACCCCTATATGGCCATTCCTTCAAGTCTCACTAATATCCTGGAACTCCCTCTATAAGGTATTGTGGGTAATCCCTGTATGCTAAATTCTGTAAAAGTTCAAGAAGGCAGTTAATTACAATGTTAAGGGCAATTAGAGATTACCAATAAATGCTGCCCAGCCAGCGATATCAACATTTCATGAATGATAAAAATAAGATGAAACATCCAAGGATTCGTCCATTAGTAGATGTTCCAACCTTATCCAGTCCGGAAGTATTCCTGGGAACTTGGATAGTGATGGACGTAAGGTCTTGCCGTTTCCTGGTAACAGGCATTCAACGGGAAAACTACGCAAACATTTTCCAGACTGAATATTTCCTGAACTATTTACCATTCCACTCTCTCTCCGTTGTATAAGGAGCCCTGAAGATATTGAATTCAATTTATGATTCACCAAGTAACAGCTGTCTGCACCACACCCAATTCTCCAGCAACAAAACTAAACAGTTTTGCAACAGAACCTGTTGTTTGAAAACCATAAATTTCACTTTAGAAAACACAATGACATAGATAAAAGTTAAATATTGTCTAAATAGTTCAGCACAAACCCTTAGAAATCTGAGAAAAACTTCAAGTCACTGCAACATTTTTTCGGCCCATAATACTCAGAATAGACACAGGCCATGCAGATGGAAGTGAGTCATTCTCTTTTACCTGCTATGCAGAGCAGACACTGAGTCACAAGCCTTTTACTTTCGGGAAAAATATGAAAGTACATAAAGTGCTATTTTGTAAAATCAGCTTTAGAGATTTACAAAACATAAGCTTTAATGATATCTGATGAGGTCTGGGATCATGGATATTTTGATACTTGAAATTTTCAAGTGCATTATACAGCCTTTTGAAGTTGAGATGAACCAAAAGAACCGCGGATGCTGTAAATCAGAAACAAAAACAGAAATTAAGGGAAGGTCGAAATGTTACCTATGAGTTCTCTCCACAGATGCTGCCATATCAACTGAGCTTTTCCAGCATTTTCTGTTTTTGGATTTGAAGTTACGATTCAGTATTTCACGGTAAAATAAATTAATTCTACATTAGTATTTTGAATATTATAATTTGCTGTTTGGAGGGCCAGGTGACTTATTTTTGCTCCATCTATATATAGTGCTTATAGTATAAAGGAGTACTATTAATAACTATTACTTGTCTTGGAACAGGAAATAAATGCTGCAACACCCACGTCCCACAAGTGAATAAAAGGAAGGGGAGACAGTGGTGTAGTGGTCTCTGGAGTAGGATTTCAGACTAATATTCTAGGAATATCATTTTAAATCTGACTAAATCATCTGGTGGAATTTAAATTTAATGAATAAATATAAAGGTATCCTCAGTGATGGGTGACCATGAAACTTTCATCAATTGTAACAAAAATCCATCAGGTTCACTGAAATTCTGTAAGGAAGGGACTATGCCTTCCTAACCTGGCCTGGCCTCTGCATGACATCAGGGCAATGCAGGCAACTCTTAATTACCTTCTGAAATGGCTCAGCAAGTCACGCCGTTCAAAGGCAATTCAGAATGGGCAACAAGTCCTGGTGTTGGCAGCAATGTTCACATCCCATGAAAACAAATTTACAAGCTTAAAAATATGATAATGGAACTTATTAAGTTTAATAAATGACAAAGGAGAAAATAATGGGACTGAAGACAGATAAGGTTTCAGGAGCTGGTAGTTTCCATGCCAGATATAACAGTCAGGTAATGAACTCTCAGATACTTTAGTCTTACTGTTCTAAAGCACTCTGGACTTGGGAATTGTTCCTTAGGGTTGGAAAAATTGCAAATGTAATTTTTTAGTTAGATTCGAATTAGAATTACGTTTATTGTCACATGTACTCAAGTTAGAAAAGAACAGGAGTACAGTGAAAAGTGTACAATGTCGCCAACACATGACACCACCTTAGGAACAAAATACCTCGGTATGAATCTTAGGTACAGAAGATAGAGAAAATAAAAAAACAAATTACACTATATAATACAATACACTACAGATATATATAGTATAGGTTAGGAAAATAAGAAATAAAGCTAAAAAGATAGACATTACTGTCTTTCCATAAGGGCTTCCACATGGTCTGACCAGGCTCCACCAGTTCCCAAGCAGTAGAAAGGAAGAACGGAGAAACCAGGTAACTAGAGTTTATATCAATGTGAAAAATTACAGGAATCCATCATCAGGGATAGGGCAGAACACAGGTATAATCAATCACCATGAATTTGTGAAAAGTAGTTTGTGCCTAAACAATTAAGCTTTTTTTTATGGAAGTGAGTAATAAAGTATGAAGGGAGGTTCTAAAGGTGTCATCTATATTTGTTGTCTATGGTGGTAAAACTCTTGTTGACATGGACTGCCTGAAGGCATTAGAAAAACTTTTGCACGAGAGATTAGTAAGATTAGAAATATGTGGAATTGGAAATTAATTTATGATATGGAGATGGGGATTAGAGGTGAGGGGAAGGAGTACCATTGATGTTCCTCAGTGAACTCTTCTGGACACTCAGCTTTTCATTGTGTTTACTAATGACTTGGATGAAAGAATAGAGATTTACAAATTTACAGATAACAAACTGAAACAGCTGCTCTGGGGGGCTCTGACTTGACCTCTGTATTATTGACAGGGATAGAAAGTAAGGTAAATTGGAGTGGGAAATTGTAAAGAAGCAAGCAGCCAAAACCAAGGGCAATGGAAGGACAGTTCTGCCAGGGTACTGCACTATCAGGGGGTCAGGGTCAAGGCTGAAGGAGCAGTGCACTGTCAGAGGGTCAGGGCTGAAGGAGCGGTGCACTGTCAGAGAGTCAGGATCAGGACTGAAGGAGCGGTGCACTGTCAGAGAGTCAGGGTCAGGACTGAAGGAGCCGTGCACTGTCTGAGGGTCAGGGTCAGGACTGAAGGAGCGGTGCACTGTCAGAGAGTCAGGGTCAGGACTGAAGGAGCCGTGCACTGTCTGAGGGTCAGGGTCAAGGCTGAAGGAGCAGTGCACTGTCAGAGGGTCCGGACTGAAGGAGCGGTGCACTGGCAGAGGATCAGGGTCAGGACTGAAGGAGCGGTGCACTGTCAGAGGGTCAGGGTCAGGACTGAAGGAGCGGTGCACTGTCAGAGGGTCCGGACTGAAGGAGTGGTGCACTGTCAGAGGGTCAGGGTCAGGACTGAAGGAACGGTGCACTGTCAGAGGGTCCGGACTGAAGGAGTGGTGCACTGTCAGAGGGTCAGGGTCAGGACTGAAGGAGTGGTGCACTGTCAGAGGGTCAGGGTCGAGGCTGAAGGAGCGGTGCACTGTCAGAGGGTCAGGGTCAGGGCTGAAGGAGCGGTGCACTGTCAGAGGGTCAGGGTCAGGACTGAAGGAGCGGTGCATTGTCAAAGGTTAAGGGTCAGGACTGAAGGAGTGGTACAGAACCTAAAAGAAATTCTGTACTAAAGGGGTACTGGCACTGTTTGAGTGTCAGTACTCCATTGTCAGAGAGTCAGTACTGTGGGAGTGTTGCACTGAAAGGTGGTCAGTACTGAAGGAATGTTACAATGTTGGTCTACTGAGGGAATGCTGTGTTGTCAGAGGGCCAGTACTGAGAATGTGGTACTGTCAAATTGGTGCATAGATCCCATGACCATTATATTGAAAAGAGCAGGGAAGTCCTTCAATGTATGCAAAACCATGTTTATCCTGCAATCAACTGAAGATTGAAGGGTTTTAATTATTCGTAATCACCATGCGTCCAAAAGCATTTTACAGCTAGTGAAGGACTTTTTGAAATATAGACACTATTGTAACGTAGAAAATGTAGCAACCAAATTGTGCACAGCAAGCTCCCACAAGCTAATGCGGTAATGACCAGAATATCTGTTTGTACAATGTCGATTGATCTATAAATATTAGTAGATCTTGCTGTGTGGGAATTAGCTGGCAACTTTCCGACAATACCACAGTAGCAACAATTCAAAAAAGATTACTTCATTGGATGTTCTGAGGTCTGGAAAGGACTTTCAGAAATCAAACTCTGTCTTCCTGAGGCACCTGATTTTGAATGATTCTCGCATGCTTTAACTGGCAGGTACAGATATTGGGCATCATTTGCAGAACTGCCAATGCACTTTCTTTTTTTTATAGATATTTTTATTAGAAATTTAACATTTTTACAAGTTTACAAAAATAAACAAAACTCTCAAGTACAAACATTGATATATAATTAAATCTTAAATATATAATAACCAAAATTTAACAAAAGAAAAATACCGAGAAAAAAAAAACAAAACTCAACTAACTACTAATCTAACCTACAACTAACCAGAATGTATATTTAAGTCTCTTACATTATTCAAATAAGAGAAAGAGAAAAAAAAACAAAAAAACAACAACGGATAACATAGAAATTGGGTAGTGAGATACATGCTCGGAATGTGTTAACATCAAATGTAACAAAACCCGTATTCGTGCGGGATTCCTCTTCCAAGGGGCCTCAGACCAGCCAGGTTCGTAATCTCAATTAAATAAAAGCCCTTGTTAGGATGGCCGAAATATCTGAATTCATATAATTCAAGAAGGACTGCCATATTTTATAAAATAATTCGGTCTTTCAGTGCACCATATTTGTAAGGAAGTCAAGGGGAATACATTCCATAATTAGTCTGTGCCAATTTGAAAGTCCAGGGGGGCCCTCAGCCACCCAGTTTACCAAAATATTTTTCCTTGCACAGAAAGAGAGAATAGAAAATAGTCTCTTCCCGTACATGTCCAGGGAGGGAAAGTTCGAAAAGCCCAAAAGGAGAGATACAGGGTCCACTTTAATTTCCATTCCTAAAATTTCTGTCCGGGTACTCGCTACTTTAGTCCAGTATCTACGGATCTTATGACAGGTCCATAAGCAATGTACAAGAGTGCCCACCTCTATTTTGCATTTAGGACACATTGGAGATGCTCCTGCCTTAAATTTTGCCAATCGAACCGGTGCTATATGGGCCCTATGAAGTATCTTCAGCTGGATAGCCTGGGTTCTGTTACAAATAGTAATTCTTCTAGCATTTTCCCAAATATCATTCCACGTTTCTATAGAGATTTCTAGTCCCAAATCCTGATCCCATGTTTTAAGCAGATAATCCATATCTCCCGATACTTCATCATGTAGTAAATGATAAAGTACTGACGGAAGATACCCCCACTGGTCGTAAAACACTACATTCTATATCTGATTTATAAAGACTATCTAATAATGTAGTCTTCTTCTGTATATAATCT
>NC_057731.1:43287588-43288436 GCF_004010195.1 Chiloscyllium plagiosum | reverse complement strand
ATTGGTCTGTATGACGCGCAATCTTCTGGGTCCTTTCCTTCTTTATGGATAAGAGAGATATTTGCCTCTTTCAATGAAGGCGGGAGAAAGCCCTGACTGTATGCATAGTTATACATGTCCATAAGTGGACCAGCCAATATTTCTGTAAATTCTTTATAGAATTCAGCTTGAAAGCCATCTGGGCCAGGTGCCTTACCGCTCTGAAGTTGCCTGACTGCGTCAGGTATTTCTTGGAGTTAGGGGAGCATTTAAGACCGATACCTGTTCCGGAGTTAGGTCCGGAAAGGTAAAGTTTTTAAAAACTGATTGCATCCTCCTAGTCCTGTCTTCACAATCCTGCGATTTATATAAATCAGAATAAAATTTTCTAAAGATTGTATTAATCTTTTTATGATCATGAGTCAAAATACCCGTACTTTCCTTGATAGACGTAATAGTTTGAGGGGCCTTTTTTCTCTGCAATAAATGCTAAGTATTTACCCGGTTTGTCGCCAAATTGATATGACCTTTGTTTTGCAAATAATATTTCCCTCTTAGCTGTTTTGGTAAGCTTAGTGTTTAGAGCTGTCCTAAGGGCCGTAATCCTTTGCAATTTGATAATAGAAGGTCTATCAGCATATGCTGTTTCAGCTGCTTTTAAGCGAGCTTCGAGCAGACGCTGTTGTTCTCCCTTTAATTTTTTCTGGGTCGCTGAGTAGGAGATGATCAAACCTCACGCGTAAGCTTTGATGGTCTCCCACATCATTGATTGGTTGCTAGCCGTACTTAAATTAATTTCTAAAAAGTTTTAAATTCTTGAGAGAAGTACTTTACAAATTTACTATCTTTCATCAGGAAGGGGTCCATAC
>NC_057731.1:43278727-43287539 GCF_004010195.1 Chiloscyllium plagiosum | reverse complement strand
CCTATTTTACAGGATGATATGGAATTTTAAAAAATCGAGGGGGCAAAAAACATATCAATTCTGGTATGACATTTATGTGGATGGGAGTAAAAAGAAAAATCTCTGCCCTGTGGATGAAGACATCTCCATACATCTACTAATGCCAATGCACTTTCTAATTAGTCTTCACTCTCTGCATTTCCTGTGAGTTTGATTCATTTTTGTCCAAGCCTCGAGTTCTAACAAAGGCAGCCAGGGGCTCCTAATTCTTGCAGCGTAGTGTAACAGACAACGCCCTGGTAATAAATCCCTGAAAGAGAGCTTTGTTCCCACTACTGTGGTGAGCAAGCCACTCCTTAAAAGGCCAGTGCAAGGTTCCTTACTGTAAGTACCAACAACAGTGCAGCTTGTTTCTTTGTCAGATATTTGTAGAGCTCACTGACAGGTGTTGGTGATATAAAGCAGATTGCGAGAACTATAAGCAGCACACATTTATAGATTCTTCTTTGCCTGTGTGTTGATCTCAGTGGAGTCAAAATTACTAAAATTGATTTGCTGAATTTTTCTCTACCTGCTGCTAATTGTAATCAGCGACCGTAGAGTCAGAGTAAGAGTCATACAGCACGGAAACAGGCCCTGCGGTCCAAATAATGCACGCCGACCATCTTTCCAAACTAAACTAGTCCCACCTGCCTGTGCTTGACCTATATCCTTCCAAACCTTTCCTGTTCATGAATTTATCCAAATGTTTTTTAAACATTGTAACTGCACCACTTTTCCTGGCAGTTCATTTCACACACAAATCACTCTGTGTAAAACAGTTGCCCCTCAGGTCCTTTTTAAATCTTTCTCCTCTCACCTTAAAAATATGCCCTCGACTTATGAACTCTCCTATCTTAGGGAAAAGAGCTTTGTCATTCACCTTATCCAATGCCACTCATGATTTTATAAACCTCAAAAAGTCACTTCCTATGCTCCAGTGGAAAATGTTCCAGGTTTTCCAATCTATTTTTACATCTCAAACCCTCCATATCCGACAACATCCTGGTAAATCTTTTAGAGTCATAGAGATGTACAGGATGGAAACAGACCCTTTAGTCCAACCGTCCATGCCGACCAGATATCCCAACCCAATCTAGTCCCACCGCCAGACCCGGCCCATATCCCTCCAAACCCTTCCTATTCATATGCCTATCCAGATGCCTTTTAAATGTTGCAATTGTACCAGCCTCCACCACTTCCTCTGGCAGCTCATTCCATACACGTACCTCACTCTGTGCGAAAAAAGTTGCCCCTTAGGTCTCTTTTATATCTTTCCCCTCTCACCCTTAATCTATGCCCTCTAGTTCTGAACCCTCTCCAGTTTAATGGTATAATTCCTATAACAGAACAACCAGAATTGGACACAGTATTCCAAAAGAGGTCTCACCAATGTCCTGTAAAACCTCAACATGACACCCCAAACTCTGAGCAATGAAGGCAAGCTTCCAGTTCTCTGATAACAACTGATATAGGTATAACATCTTAAATGTAGTCAAGCACCAACCCTACTTCAGAGAATCAAAAGAAAATGAACACTGATGACATGAAACATTAGGAGAGAGACCTGGCCAAAGAGATATAGGTGTTTAAGAAGCATCTTAAAGAAATAAAAGACTTAGAGACTCTGTGGGAAGGCTTTCGAGTGATTAGGGCATAGGCAGCTGAAGGCATGGCTACGAATGGTGACAATATTAAAAATAGAGCATTAGCCTTACTTTTAAGTGATTTATTTTCAGGTACAAAGTTAAAATCACACAACACCAGGTTATAGTCCAACAAGTTTAATTGGAAGCACTCGCTTTCGGAGCACCGCTCCTTCATCAGGTGATAGTGGAGGGCACAATTCTAAGGCACAGAATTTATAGCAAAAATTTACAGTGTGATGTAACTAAAATTAAACATTGAAAAATACTTTGATTGTCTGTTGAGTCTTTCATCTGTTTGAATACCATGATAGTTTCACTTCTTTCATGTAAATCACAAAACCTTTTTTTTAAAAGTTGCATTCTCAGGTTAGCTGTAACAATGGGTGTTCGCTAGACAATATGTTGAAGGTGTTAGCCCCCTGTGCTCTCTCTCTATGCCATGATGCTTAGATTCGTTCTAATCTAAAAAGTGAGAAAACAGAGTTTTACATGAATTCATGAAGTTTTTGAGCTCAGAGTTTTACATGAATTCATGCAGTCTTTGAGCAAAGTACAATGCAACTCTGCAAGTACCCCACAAAATATATGTGTGCATGTGGGTCTTTATCTGTGTGTGCGTGTCTGGTGTAGGGGATTTTGAGTGTCTGTGAGAGAGAGTATATATGTGTGTGCATGAGTGTAGAGTGGTCTAAGTCTCTGAGAGGATGCTTGTGTGTGTCTGTAAGGGTGTGTGTGAGTGTCTGTATGTGTGTCTGTGTATATGTGTGTCCGTGTGTGTATAGGAGTGTGTGTGTGTGTGTGTGAGAGAGAGAGAGAGTGTGTGTGTATGTGTAGGAGTGTCTGTGTGTGTGTGTATATAGTGCAATGGTGGTCACCTGTAATGTGACATGAACCCAAGGTCCCGGTTGAGGCCCTCCCTATGCGTACTGAACTTAATATCAGCCTCTGCTCGGCCACCTTTCGCTGCTGCCTGTCCTGAAGTCCGTCTTGGAGGATGGTCACCCGAAGGTCCGAGGTCGAATGTCCTGGACCACTGAAGTGTTCTCCGACTAGGAGGGAACACTCCTGTCTGTTGATTGTTGTGCGGTACCCATTCATCCGTTGCTGTAGCCTCTGCTTGGTTTCACCAATGTACCATGCCTCAGGGCATCCTTGCCTGCAACGTATAAGATGGGCGACGTTTGCTGAGTCACATGAGTACTTGCCAAGTACAAGGTGGGAGGTGTCCCCACATGTAATGGTGGTATCTGTGTCCACACTCTGATTCGTAACGCAGCACCTATCATGACAGGGTTGTATGGAGTTGTCCTGAGAGCCGTGCAGCTTGCTATGAACAATGATTTGTTTGAGGTTTGGTGGTTGTTTAAAGGCAAGCAGTGGAAGTGTGGGGAAGGTCTTGGCGAGGTGCTCATCCTCATTGATAATGTGTTGCAGGTCATAAAGAATCATCTTGAGTGTCTTTGCACAGGTTTGAGGTTGCACAAAGCATCGATATCTATCTGACACTCACATTCGCTTGATGCTGTCCTTCTGCAATCATCATTCTAACCATCACAAGCTGTTTATCACTTTTAAGGTGGTAATTCATGATGCCAACCTGTTGTATGTTGTATTTTCCAGAAGCAATGGCCGACATCTTTCTAGCAGCCATCTTTATCAAATTATTTTGCTTTATCTTAGCTAAAACCTTGGTGTGTGAAATGTTTCAACTTCCTGCAATTAGATCATGCTGTCCCCACACTGGACATACTTCCTTTTATTTTTGCCTTTTCTTACCACAGCAGCAGGAAGTGGAAAATTTGCAGCCATTTTGACTCACGGTAGTTAAAATTTGCATTGTTTTTACTTCTTCCTTGTTGCTTGATACAGGTAGTTCCTCTATAATGTAATGGTTGCATTCTTGAGCAACCCTGCGTTATAAAGAAATCACACTTTAGAAATAGCGCTTAAAGTGTTGGCACTGTAATCACGTTGCAGCCAACACAAGTTTTAAAAGTTTGTGCTTAGAAACAGTATCCCCAATTCATCAATCGCGTTATAGCGAATTCACATTGACAAAATGCGTGTTATAATAGAATGACCTGTACATTTAATGGCTGCCCACATGTTGCTCACAAATGCATGTACAGCAGAGGTAGAGGTCATAATCAACTAGCAGAAAGTGAGGACTGCAGATGCTGGAGATCAGAATCGAAGAGTGTGGTGCTGGAAAAGCACAGCAGGTCAGGCAGCATCCGCGGAGCAGGAGAGTCAACATTTCAAGCGTAAGCTCTTCATGAGGAATGTGGGAGAGGCTGAAGGGGGCTGAGAGATAGATGGGAGGGGCATGGGGCTGGGAGTGAGGTATCTAGGAAGGTGATCGGTCTTCAGGGCAGTGGAGACAACCTGGGAGGTGCAGTGAGAGAAAGAATGACTGAGATCCTTGTAGAGGGAGGAGGAGAACATTTTCAAGGTGTACAAAGTTAGAAATCACACAGCACCAGGTTATAGTCCAACAGGTTTATTTGGAAGCACTAGCTTCTGATGAAGGAGCAACGCTCCAAAAGCTAGTGCTTCCAAATAAATCTGTTGGACTATAATCTGGTGCTGTGTGATTTCTAACTTTGTATACCTTGAAGATGTTCTCCTCCTCCGTCTACAAGGATCTCAGTCATTCTCTCTCTCACCCCAGTCCAACACCAGCATCTCCAAATCATTCTTCAAGGTGAGCATCCTTGAAAAAGGCTTCGCAGTGAGGTTATAATCAACTAGGAGCAAGTGAGGATGCTGGAAATCAGAATCAAAAAATGTGGTGCTGGAAAAACACAGCAGGTCATGCAGTATCCGAGGAGCAGGAGAGTCGAGGCATGATTACAACAAGCCAACCAGTACACTAATTACATTTCTTCAAGCACATCCCCTTTCCCTTCCCACCAGTCCCCTCCACATCCTCCCCTTGCCTGCCAGTGAGTGGGACTGTACTAATCATTTGGAGATACACTCCTGAATTGAAATTCTATGAAGCTGAAATGTTGCTAAAGGACATGGGGTGGGTCTGCAATCCCAAACAATTCCAAAGTCCATCTTATACCTGAGCAGAAATCTTTACCTTTCTTTGTGTTATTTGTTTAAATAATTCAAAGGGAGCCACATGAAGGATACCGCACAAAAGCAATAGTGACATATGAATAAAGGATTGGCTAACTGACAGGAAATGGAGTCAGAACCAATGGGTCATTTCCAGGTTGGCAAATTGTAACAAGTGCCGTGTAATAGGGGCCAGTGCTGGACCTCAACCTATATCAAAGATCTCTCTAGAAAGACCAACTATATTGGAACCGAATTTGCTGATAACATGAAAATGGAGGCAGGGGTCGAGTGTGGAGGGAAAAGCAAGTTGTTAGAAAGACACAAAGTGATGCAGATATATTAAGTAAGTGTGCAAAAATTTGGCAGATGGAATCTAATGTGGGAAAATATGAGTTCCACTTTGACAGGAAGGACAGAACATTGGATTTTATTTAAATGGAGAGAGTCTGCAGAGTGCTGTGGTGCAGAGGGGTCTTGGTATCCTTGTATTTGACTCACAAAGTATCAGCGTGCAGGTACAGAAGGCAAACTATATGTAGACCTTTATTGTAAACAGGATGGAATATCGAGGTAACCAAGTCTTACTAAACGGTTAAGGACTTTGGTGATACCACACCTCGAGTTTTTGCTTTAAAACCTAATTTAAGCATACAGATAACCTCAAAGTCATGAAGCAAAGCTTTTTTTTAATTCCACTGGCATTAGGTCCTTACAAATATGAAATGAAGTTAAGGTTCAATTAGAGAAACAGTATTCACATGGAATTAAGTCTATGGTTCTCATCAGTTTGAGGAAATCCTTTGTCTCTCCCTTTTTCCATTCTGAAAAAGACACCCTCTCCTCCAGACAGCACCAACCTGACTGCTCTAGGTCCTTGCTTGATGCCCTCCCTCACTACTGCTACCTGCTGGAGGCCCTATTACATATTTCCATGCTTGAAACTTGCCATATTCTGGCAACCACACATAGCACACAGTGACCGTTTAGTAAGCAGTTGTGTGATCAAGTTCATTTGTGCCACTATGGCTACACTGTTCATGTCCACATTCTCTTATTGAATTACCAATCTTGGCAAATGGTAATGATTGGGGTGATATCCAGCATTTGCTGGAGAGGACCGTCCTAGCCTCTGATTTGTGCTGGCACTTTCCATACAATACAGCTCTGTGGCAGATCACACACATCAGGGTATAGGTCGGGTCACAATTTCTCACAGTTTGGATTTTGGCAATGATATCACATTGTTGTCCACTGTGGTGATCTTCCGGTTGGTACTGGTCAGTTGGACCTATATCTTGGCTTAGAGTTAGGTTTTCTTTTTGCAATGTCTTTTTTCAGTCCTTGTCTTCATCCAGTCTCAGTAGCGTCTGATTTTCTTGCAGAGTTTTTGAGGCCTGTGAGACCAACTGCCCTCTATCAGTTCTGTGACAAACTGCTACTTAAAACCAATCCAAAACCTGTTGCTGGTTCAACCTCAAGATGCTTGGAGCCAACTTGTCTTACAGAAGTTTCCAGCTTCTTAATAAAAACACGTTCTTATGTAATCACCGTGATGACACTATTGCACTTTTCCTGTGAGTTATAATAAAAAACAACTGGTTAATTTACTGCAAGAAAACAGTCCAAACTTTTGTCTAAAAACTGGAAGAACTACAGGGGATGCTGTAAATCAGAGACAAAACCAGAAGTTGCTGGAAAAGTTCAGTAGGTCTGGCAGCATCTGTGAAGGGAAATCAGAGTTAATGTTTTGGGTCCGGTAATCCTTCCTCAAACTTCTGTTTTCTTATTTAAAACATGTATAGTCCTTACAGTCTGTCAGGAGTTCTATGATCAGCAACACTTGTTGATTCAAGTGTCCCTGTTGATTCAAGCAAATCACTGGGAAGTCCAACATGGAATACCAAAGCAGCTCTGAATGCAGAATATCTTGAGCAGGAAGGCATTCAAATATGTAAATCAGAACACCACCAGGAATACATCATTCAAGAGGGGGAGTTATTTCTTAATTATCTGTTTTGTGAGTAGTGGGAAACATATTGTGTAGGTTAAAGTTCAGGCCTTTTGGTCACAGAATGGACTGTGTGAACTTGCTGAAGACATCTTTGAGTATGAGAATGGTTCAAGACTGTTACTACTGGAGTTGAGGACCACGAAATCCATTGCAAGGAACTTTAGTGGCCTCTTGGTGACTGAGGATCCCATGATGGGATGCAATCACTTCCCAGCTTGGTCAAAGTGCACCTTTCACAATTTGAACAGCTGTCCCGGGTCAGAATACTGCTGTTTGGTCAGAGCAGTGGTCTTTTTCATCACTTGGTGCCCTGCTTGATCATCAGCTGCTACCAAAACTTGACTCTTGAAGCTGTCGGGAAAGATGAATTACTTCACTTCTTTCTCCTTATTATGAACCGGCCGGTAGAGGACTCCATCCATCTCCCAGATCCTCTTCAAGCACCTCAACAGTTTTCATAGAACATAGAACATAGAACAGTACAGCACAGAACAGGCCCTTCAGCCCACGATGTTGTGCCGACCATTCATTCTTATTTTCATTCTTATTTGGACTGCCTGATCAGCTGTTGCTGGCTTGGTAGGTGTTGGGCCTTCCTGGAGCTGTCTGAGGCCCTATTTTTTGATAGATGGCAAAGGTGAAACCATACTGGACTCTACCAGTCTGGACCTGGTATGGACCTCAGTCAAGTGCATTGGGAATTCTGCTGAATCTTAGTCTGAAAGCCATACAGAATTGAAGTGGAAATACTGCCTTTGACTGTGCATAGGCATGACGTCACCCAAAGCCCCCTGTATTCATAGACGGGCAGGTTCCCTTCTGTGGTCAGTTTTCTGACTAAGGGTATTAGCATTTATGTTCTTTTTGTTTAACCTGTACTGAACCTGGGATTGAAACTGAGTGAATTCAGCAGTCTGTTGGGTTTCTGTTGCTCTCAGTTTTGCGGACATTTGAAAGTTGCTGAATGGATTGTTGTCGGCTTTAAATTCTGCACCAATCAGAGTATCTCTGAACTCTGAGCAATAGCCACGTCAAAGCGAACACTTTGAGTTTCAATCTGGAATAGTTCTCTATATTTCTATTGTACAGCTTGACCATTCTTTTCTGCCCTTAAACCTGTGACAGCACTGGTTAGGGTCTCTGTGCTTGGTGGTGGTGTTGGCCATGCTTGTTGAGGGCAGATTTGTTTGAATTGCCCAGCCTAGTCTCTACTCCAACAAGTCTTTAGAGCACCCCTTGGGTAGGACCTGCCATGAGACCTCCTGTGGAGATAGGCTAGTTGTGGTCGCAATCTATTCCACCAGCCTGAGGTCTACGTTCCTGCCCATGCTGACGGTCACCTCCCTGATTGTAGCCTCTTTCCTGGTCTTAGGAGTCCAACCTATCCCCGTGACCCAGACGATCTCCTGCTTCAAAGGAGGACAATTTAAATTTGTTGCTATTAAGTGTCCCCAACTCCATTTGGACATTCACATCCCTCACCACTTCATCTAGGAGCCCTGTTAAGGAGGGATCCAGGAGGACAATGCAATCGAACAACTTCACTACGAGCTTCAGGAATACAGCAACTAGATCCTTGCCTTTGGTTTTGTTATACTCATAAAACCTTTGCTATAGCTGTGAGAGGCTGCTGCTGTCCCCCTGTACTGCTGTCAGTACCTCAAAGAACTATTATAGAGCTATAGAGTCATAGAGATGTACAACATGGAAACAGACCCTTCAGTCCAATCTGTCCATGCCGACCAGATATCCCAACCCAATCTAGTCCCACCTGCCAGCACCCGGCCCATATCCCTCCAAACCCATCCAGGTGCCCATCCAGGTGCCTTTTAAATGTTGCAATTGTACCAGCCTCCACCATCTCCTCAGGCAGCTCATTCCATACACATGCCACCCTCTGTGTGAAAAAGTTGCCCCTTAGGTGTCTTTTATATCTTTCCCCTTTCACCCTAAACCTATGGCCTCTAGTTCTGGACTCCCCGATCCCAGGGAAAAGACTTTGTCTATTTATCCTATCCATGCCCCTCATAATTTTGTAAACCTCTATTAGGTCACCCCTCAGCCT
>NC_057731.1:43216994-43276490 GCF_004010195.1 Chiloscyllium plagiosum | reverse complement strand
TTCATCTCCTCCCCCACTGACCTATTGTACTCTATGCTACTCTATCCCCACCCCCACCCTCCTCTAGTTTATCTCTCCACGCTTCAGGCTCTCTGCCTTTATTCCTGATGAAAGGCTTTTGCCCGAAACATCGATTTCGAAGCTTTTCGGATGCTGCCTGAATTGCTGTGCTCTTCCAGCACCACTGATCCAGATGCTGGAAATCAAGCCCCACTGTTCCCAAAAGTTAAAGATCTTAAAAAGTATGCAGAATTCAATTTACCTCTCTTTTAGACCCAGGTTGACAAAAATGCAAACCAGATTCCTATACTTAGCAAAACATTACTATTTATTACAAGTACATAGACTCTAGCTACAGGTAAATAATTATGAATTCTCAGCGCATAATTCTTCTAGTTAAAGCAATAACCCTGTTGTAAGTGCCCCCTTACACATACACACACATAAAATGTGGGTGGTTTGCATGCAGAGAAAGTCTGGGAAGATAGTTCAGTGATCCCCATTTTGTAGTGTTTGCTGAGCTGATCAAAACTTCCTTCTGCTTATGATTCCACTTTGACGAAGGAGGCACAGGGTGACAGAATCTGAACCACAAGGTCAATTCAGCAACTTTCTCAAAATTGTTTTTTTAATTTTTCACAATTATAACACTTAATGTCAGAGATCCTCAATTTAACATCTGGTCAGTTGGACTTAGGTCTTGGCTTGAATTCCATACCGTAGGGAATTGAATCTAATCTAGAAGTTTATTTTCTTTTTTCATAGACTTTTTGTGTTGGTTTTCTTGTTAAGTAAAGGAAATGTGGATTTGTGGTTACAATCAGAGCAGCCATGATCTTATTGAATGGCAGAGCAGGCTTGATGGGCCAAAGGGCCTGCTCCTGCTCCTTATCCATATGTTCACACGCCAACCAGAGCAAAGCCCTCATATTACTGCAGTTGAGGTCTGCACGAGGCACCAGATATAAAACACTCAATGTGTAAAATACTAATAAGAGATTTAAGTAACTTACATCAAAATGTTTTCTTGAACTTTTATTGATGGGCCAGTCCAGGAGCTTTGCTCTATATCTAACCCCATTCTGTCCTGGGAATGTTTGATGTGGATAATGTCAAGGGAACTTTATTCTGTATCTAACCCTATTCTGTACTTGTCCCGAGAGTGTTTGATAGGGACAGTGTCAAGGGAACTTTACTCTGTATCTAACCCCATGCTGTACTTGTCTTGGGAGTGTTTGATAGGGACAGCGTAGAGGGAGTTTACTCTGCATCTAACCCAATTTCAGTATCAAGCCGTTGCCTGTGGTTAAAACAACTTGTCCAGACAATTTCATTAATCAGAGCAACGCAATATTCATGATCACAAGATCTATCCCACCCTGTAATGTGGGAAGTATCGGAGAGGCCGGAAAGAGATATTCCATGATTGACAGATGATGTAGCAAGGACAAGATCTTATTAATAAGAATGTGATATTTGGGTGTGTTCTAGGTGGGGATGGGATGTGAGTGTGTTGATTGGAATGTTTTGCTTGTTCTTACTGAGTGTTTACCTGGTGCTGACGAAGCCAGAATGGGAGTTGCACTCAGCGTGTTGATGGCTGCTGTGTTGAGTTGAGCTGGGCAGGAGAGGACCTGACTTTAGCTCTTTCCTGACCGGAACCTTTCCTTTTCCTGAGTGAAATACAAAATCTCACTTATTACAAGGCGCAAGAGTCTGACACACTACATGCGTAATGGAATGGAACTCCTTGCCATGACCAGACAAGCAATGGAGAGATTATTAAGGTTGACAATGGTTAGCTAAGAGATTAACTGATCAAGAAACATTCCTCCCCACAGTTTGATTAGATTAGATTCCCTACAGCATGGAAACAGGCCTTTCAGCCCAACCAGTCTACACCGACCCTCTGAAGAGCAACCCATCCAGACCAATTTCCTCTGACTAATGCACCCAGCACTATGGGCAATTTAGCATGGCCAATTCACCTGACCTACACATCTTTGGACTGTGGGAGGAAACCGGAGCACCCAAAGGAAACCCATGCAGACACGGGGAGAAAATACAAACTCCACACAGATAGTCGCCCGAGGCTGGAATTGAACCTGGGAACCTGGTACTGTGAGGCAGCAGTGCCGCCCCTAATCCTTGGCCCTTCTTATCATGAGCCTAAACTCTCTGGATGTCAACAAATAACAACTATTGATTTGGCAAGATATTGTCTCCATATCAGGAACTCAGCACATTCTTTATCAATGTTCATGCTCCATAAATCTTACTTCAAGTCGCTATCAGCCAATCATATCCTTTGCTTTTTCTTGTTTATCTAGTTGTTTTGTTGACCCTAGCAATTAAAACCAAATTGCAGGTTTAAATCTATAGACAGTGGTCTATATGCATTGCAGAACATTGGGTTTTGAACTGATTTGTGTGAGACAGTCCTGTGCCCTATATGGAGATCCGTGCTAGGTAAAAAACCACTACACTGGGAGGGATACAGACAATTGTGGTCATGAGGGAAAGTCAGATGTATCATTAACAAATCTCGGCATAAACCTCCAGTTAATTGCTCCCAATTCAAACCTCCTATGTTATTATACACATTGTGCAAGCTTAACATGAGTCTATCCATCAATGCATTAAAGATATTCAAGGACTCTGCTACTATCACCTTTTCAGGAAGAGAGTTCCAAATACTCATAGAGAAAAATTTTATCTCACCTCTGTTTTAAATGGTGACCCTGATTTCTAAACAGTGACCCCTAGTTCTAGATTCTCCCACTAGACAAAATCCTCTCCACATCTAATACCTGTCAAGATCCTTTAGGATCTTATATGTTTCAATCAAGTTGCCTCTTAGTCTTCTAAACTCCAGCTGAACATACCCCTGCCCCTCCCCACATAAGATAACCTACCCATTCCAGAGATTAGTCTGGTATACTTCTCTGGACTCCTTTTAATGCATTTACATCCCTCTTTAAATAAGGTGACCAATACAGTAAACAGTACTCTTGAGGCAGTCCCACAAGTGCCCTGCACAACTGAAGCAGAACCTCCTTATTTTTGTATTCAATTTCCCTCGTGATAAGCAATAGCATTCTATTAGCTTTCCTAATTACTGGACAAACCTGCATCTTGGCCTTTTGCAATATATGCACAGGACACCCAGATCCTTCTGCGTCACAGAGCTCTACAATGTCTCACTATTTAGATAATGTGCCTTTTTAATTTTTCCCGTCAAATTTGATAGTTTCACATTCTCCCATACTATACCCTGTTTGGCCGATCTTTGCCCACACATGGGGAGGGGATAGTGTTGTGATAATGTTATAGGGCTAGTAGCCTAGAGCTCCCAGGTTGTTACTCAAGGACAATGGGTTCAAATCCCCCCACAGCAGCTGGTGAAATTTAAATGCAATTAATAAAGGTGTATTTTAGATTTCCATACCAAGAGCATTGTTTTTTCTTAGTGTTTATGAATGACTCAGGTTTGGGGGTACAGAAGATTATTTCAAAATCTGCAATTGATATTAAAATTGGAAATATTGGAAAATGTGAAGATAGGAATAGGGTTTGAAAGGACACAGACAGCTTGGTGCAATGGGCAAGCACACAATAGGAGAACGAGGGAAGGCAATATTAAATAAAATGTACAATCCTAAAGTGGTGCAGGTGCAGAAACACAGTGCCCTAGGGCTGTATGTGTATGTACCATTGAAGGTAGCAGGGCAGGTTGAGAAAGTGATTAAAAAGGCATGTGACATTCTGGGCTTTATTGATAGGGGTGCAGAATACAAAGAGCAAAGACAACCTTTGCAAAACCTTGGTCTAGCCTCGCTATTGCTAACTTTTGGGCACCACACTTTAGGAAGGACGTGAAGACAGTACTGAGGGTGCAGAAGAGATTAAGGTTTCATGGAATGCTAGTTAGATGAATTGGGTTGTTCTCCTTATGGTATGATTTCTACTGATGCTATCACTGGACAAATCAAACCCAGACACAGAGCTGGCTTGGTGGATCATGATTTGGATTTAGCAGACAATTCTGCAGATTTTACTTTATGATAAAACAGAAGTTTATGACAAAATAAATTAAGATAAAATAGAATAAACCAAACAATCGATTTATACCACAAATTCAAAGCTTTTAAGCACGCTGTAAAAATATGATCCCATTAATCCAAAGCCCCCCTTTATAAATTGAAAGGAAAAGCGATAGTTTCTGTACAGTAATCAAAACACACTCTTGTGTAGTACCTAAAAACACTGCTTGTATAGTGCCTGCATTCAAGGACCTGCCTCTAACAGCTTGATAGATTTAAGTCACTTGTGACTTTAACTTCTCATCTCAAACTGCTAATAGCTTCTTACTAGAGCTATTATAAACCTGAGGCTAAATGTACTCAACTTCAAGTAACCTCTTCAGAGTTTTATCCCAACACTTCTTATTTGGCACCAACTCTTTGCCCTAAAATAATCTAATTTCATTTTATTCCTCCCTTATCAGGAATACTGACAAATATAAGCATCATAATTGAAGGACTTCAGAGTACTGCTCAAACCTCAAAGTAAAACTAAAAGAAACCAGTTATAAAAATAGACTGGATAATCTGGAATTTTTTTTCACTGGAGTGTAGGAGGTTCAGGGGTGACCCATATAGAGATTTATAAATAATGAGGGACATAGATAGCAAAGGTCTTTTCTTAAGGTGGAGGAGTTCAAAACTAGGGAGCATCTTTTTAATATGAGAGGAGAAAGATGTAAAAAGGACATGAGGGGCAACGTTTTTACACAGAGAGTGGTTCATGTGTGGAATGAACTGTCAGAGGAGGTGCAGTTACAACATTCAAAAGACATTTAGATAAGTTCATGAATAGGAAAGATGTGGAGGGATATGGGCCAAACACAGTCAAGTGGAACTAGTTTAGTTTGGGAAATAGTTGCCGTGGATTAGTTACACTGAAGGATCTGTTTCCATTCTGAATTATTCTATGACTCTCTCTTTTAGCTATGGGTGTATTAAACTCAAAACAAAATTTGTCCTGAATTTCAAAATGAACTTCTTTGTTTGTAAAGCCTTTTACAAAAATCCATTAATTCCAAAGCTTGGCCTCAAAAACTGTTTTAAAGTAACTTACAATATCTACAGGAATGCTTACAGATTAATCATTAACTTCAAACACAAGCCAACTAAATAAAAACCCAAACTTATAATAAGTGATTTAAAAATATGGATATCATACAGTCTATATCACACTTAGGTGAAAAGAAAAGTTGAGAGGAGATTTGATTGAGGTGTTCAAAATGATGTTGAGTAGATTGGAAGAAAATTCTCCCATTGGTGAAAGGATTGAGAACCAAAGGACACCAATTTAAAGTGATTGGCAGAAGATCAAAAGGCACATAAGGGAAAATCTCTCAATACAGCAAATGATCAGGATTAGTAGTCCACTGCCTGAAAGTATGGTGAGAACAGATTTAGTTGTGATTTTCAAATGAGAATTTGGCAAGCACCTGGAGAGAAACATTTGCAGGATGAGCGATGTATAACTCTTGCAATGAGTTTGTGTGAGCTTAATGGTCTCCTGCTCTATAACCATTCCATAATTCTGTTGTGTCAGCTATGGCTTAATTGGTAACATTGTTACCTCAGAGTCACAGAGTACCTGGTACAAGTCTTGTTCCAGGTATTCAGCACAAAATCATAAAATGACAATATCATATTGAGGGAGGGCTGTACTGTTGGAGGGATAGTCTTTTGGGTGAGATTTAGAAACTGGCTTGTGAGATAGATAATGCATTGATATCAATTTTCCAAAATTCCCTTGATTTGGAGACAGTCCTGATATGATTAGAAAAAAGGTAAATATAGCTCCTATATGCAAAAAGGGAGTGAGACAGTAAGCAGAAAGATACAGGCCAGATGGCGTAACCTCATTTTTAAAATCATTCATGGTATTTGGGCATCGCTGGCTGGGCCAGCATTTATTGCCCATCCCTCGTTACTTTTGAGAAGGTGAGTGGCTTGGAGATGAACTTGCAGACGGTAGTTTTCTCAATTATCTGCTGCCCTTATCTGTGTAATGAATATACTAGAAGCTATTATTAAAGTTAGAGCAGGGCACTTAGAGTAAAATCAAGGTAATCATTGTTTTCCTGCTCTTAATTCATACAATTTAATGTTAAAATGAGCCCCCATCTCCCTGCTCTCACAGCAATTGATGAAGGAGTCTTCTTACAGTGTCCTGACTGAGGTTATCCCTCATAAATACACAGATGAATGATTATCTGGTCATTATCATAATGTTGTTTATGGGAAATTGTTGTGGGAATATTAGCTGCCATGTTTCCTACTTTGTAATAGCAACTTCTTTTCAAAAGTGGTTCATTGGCTTTAAAGCGCTTTAGGATGTCTGATGATTGTGAAAGGTGCTATATAAATGCAAGTCTAATCTTGAATGGCAGCAGTGGCCACATGGCATCCTCCTGCTCAAATTGCCTATTTCTCATGAATTCAAAATCTCAAAGACCTTTAAAAAAGGAAAGCGGAAGAAACTGTTTTCACCAGCAAGAAAGTGAGTAACCTGAAATTGCAAATTTAAGTCACAGCCAAAAGAACCAGAGGGAAGTCATTCTTTTCTGCAGCAAGTTGTTATCTGTAGCGCCCAGCCTGAAAGGGCAACAGGAGCATTGTTCCTTTACAAAAGGAACTGGATAAATACTTAAAAAGAAAACCTGTGCAATGCTATGGGGAAGGAAAGTGGCACCAATTCGAAAGAACCAACACAGGAATAATAAATTACATTGGCTCTATTAATATATTATTTATTGAAGAAAGTATTAAAACCTCTGGCTGAATCTCATCATACTTTGGCCAAGTGTCAATTTTGTTGGGTTTCTCTCTGCTAGACTCAATGAGTTTTTCTTGTTGTGCCTAACCAAACTCGTTTCATTAACTATCCAACTGAACTCTACGGTGATGCTCTACTGTGACACTAGACCAAATTCATGTCTCACTGGAACCTGAAGAATTTCCCATTGCTAGGATATGATGGTATGGATCATCGCCTTGGCACCAGTGCCATCTTCAAAAGGCTGTTGTGCAGCCAACAAGCAATGTCAGTCGGAGCTGCCCTACATGGTTCTCGACTGTTGCCCTGGGCATGGCAGAGAAGGGGAGACTGATGCCTTGCTTTGTGACCAGGGACCTGGAGGTCCTGCTGGGAGGAGTGATGCTGAGCTGGGCTGTCCTCACTCCCCAGGACCAGCAGTGAGGACCATAACATCAATCCCCGCCACTCAGATCAGTACACACTCAGCAGTCTGTACTGAGTAACATAGGAAGAAAGTCAATGACCTCTCCCTTCCACCAGGTTAAGTGCCACCATCTTCTCTCTGCTACTGTACCCCACCTCCCACAAACCGCATCTCTACCATTCTTGCTATTGCCTGCAAATTCTTCCCTCACTCAATCTCACCAAAACCATTAACCCTACATGCCATCTCCACTGCCCTGTCACTCACTTGTGACAATTCAACATATTTACCCCACCTGCAGCAGCGCTAACAGCTCTGTCAAATACTTTCATCTTCCTTAGAGCCTTCCATCTTCTTATTCCAGTAGGAAACAGGACACACTGCTTCAGTGCAGAAAAGGTCAAGATGGAGGTGAGCTCCCTGACTGTCAGCTCCATAAAGACAGATCCTCACCTGACAGCCCCAAGCGGCAGATCGACTGTGTCATCAGAGCCGAAAAATGTGTTGCTGGAAAATGTGTTTCTTCAGGAATCGGGCTTATGCCCGAAACGTCGATTCTCCTGCTCCTTGGATGCTGCCTGACCTGCTGCGCTTTTCCAGCAACACATTTTTCAGCTCTGATCTCCAGCATCTGCAGTCCTCACTTTCTCCTGACTGTGTCATCAAGGCTGTTCTTCTCTTACTGTGCAAGTCCCCCTGACTGACAGTTATCTCTCTTTGGTCTGCATAGAACTTAATAGTCCTCCTGAACAAGGAGTTGACCCCAACTGAATGTTGCACATTCCAAGGTCCAGAACTAGGTGCTGAGGGTACGCACCGAAGCTTGGGGCAACAGCTGCCAAGGCACAGTGGGAAAAGAGCACTGTCTGAGGTCTTCCTGCTGAAGTTAAATGGGGGTTCATTCAGTTATCAGACCATCCCAAAGCCTCAAATATTTGTAAATATTAGTATTGTACGTGTAAGAGAGGTCTTTGATGTTTTGGATAGAGACCATGTCCAATGAATTGTTTATTTTCTTAATGTGCAACTGCACTGACGTGTTTTTGTGACAATGTAAATATATAAGACGTATTTTATGAATAAAGTATATTTTTGAAATAAAACAAAAAGAATGTTATCTCGCTTTACTTGACTGATCAGTATTGACAAACACGGCAAGCATTCTGGCTTTGTGCCTGCATTAACTGGCAAGGCAAGGCAGCAGTAACATGAGGCTAGTGTCTCTGGCTCTGAGGGGGAGGACCTGCTAAAAGGAAAGTTGAAGCAGGGATCCTGTGAGCATTCAGGTTTCCTCCAGGTGAGCGGTGCTTAGAGAGATCAAGCGAGCAGCCCTGCGCTGCAGCCTGGCCCACGGGTCCTTGCAGCAGCATTCCTATGGTAGTGCAACAATGTCCTGTGAGTGTGTTGGTGAGGGGCTGGGAGGTGTCAAGTGCCGGTGGGTTGAGTGTGGCTGGTGTCCTGCTGTGAGACACTGTTACTGTGTCTCCTAGATGGCGGTCCAGAGGAGCAAGCAGTGAGCTGGAGTCAGCAGGTACCGTCTCTGACTTTTATTTTGTGAACTGTCGACATCTCATTTCTGAGGCAGGTGCTGGGATTAGAAGCTATATAACACTGAAGTGAGAGTCGCCATAGCCCCCTTAATAGGTATCATACCCCTACCTGGAGAGAATCTCATCTCAATGCCCAGAGCTCTGTTTGAAAATGTACCAAGTTGCTCCTGACATCGAGAAAGGTTGACCGGCCATCTCATAAGATGTTCCCAAAGTTCTTGCTATTGCCATTGTCATTCAGGTCCCTATAGGATTTTTCCCTTAGTATTAACGTTCCTCAGTATGTAAAGTACTAAAATCTGTATTAACATCACTCAGTGAACAAAGTACTAACATTTTGCATCAATATCTTGCCAAGTGATACTTCGTTCTGCAGTTGAGCCCTCTCCCCTCTTACACAATATTTGGATGGTTTGTTGTAACCCACATTACCTGCAGTTACGCTCCCCAATAGACTGCATTGTTATATAATGTTAGTTCTGGAAACTCCAGTCTTTATTCAAAAAAGACTTTGTTCCAATCATCAGCAGATACATTGGCGATCACATGGACTGCTACTGCTTTGATGATGGAGTTATTTTGCAAACACTAATCTGAGAATCACACACATTCTCCAGATGGGTAGAAGTAGAAAGATGTGAAGCTGAAAAATATCATTCAACCCATCTATTCAGATCCTTCCATAACCTCTGTAACCTTTCCTTGTACCCTCCCCACTCATTCAAATTCCACTCACATCCCTGTATCAACAGTGAATAGTTCACGCTGACTGTAGTCAAGGGGTCAGTCTAGGTCAGTGGGTCACTCCAGAGTTAGTGGGTCTGTCTGTTTGAAGGCACAATAGTCTGTTAGTTGGTTGTCACTCAGTTATCTACCTGGGGTCATTGCGTCTGTCTGAAGTCACAAGGTCAAGCTGACTGGGGTAAATGGGTCAGTGTGGGATAAATGAGTCAGACTGTCTGGCTTCAATAGGTCAGTGTCAGTCTGTGGCCAGTGTCTTTTAATTCACACACAGGTTGTGGGCATGTTGTGTCAGCCTGATTCCTGATGAAGGGCTCCTGCCCGAAACGTCGATTTTCCTGATCCTTGGATGCTGCCTGACCTGCTGTGCTTTTGCAGCACCACTCTAAGCCCGGCATGTTGTGTCAGCCAACATTTATTACCCTCCCCATCCCTAGCTGACCTTGAGAAGGTGTTTGCGAGCTTCCTTTGTGGGCTGCCATACCCTTAGACTGTAGGGAAACCCAAAACACTAAGGATGCTGTTCAGGGTTTTAACCCAGCAACTCTGAAGGGATTCAAGTTATTTCCAAGCATCATGGAGGAGAATTTCCAGGTGGTGTTTTTTCCATGTATCTGCTGCCTGTCCATGGTGGAGGTCATGGGTTTCAGAAAGAGCTATCGAAGAAGGCTTAACGATTTGCTACAATGTATCTTATGGACAAATCACACTGATGTGCCCCTGTGTGGCATTGAAAGAGGGAGTCAGTGTTGAAGCTATTAACAAATGGATTGATTTTTCTTCAATAGTGTCAAGCTTCTTGAGTGTTGCTGGAGCTGTAATCATCCAGGCAGTTGGGAGTATTCCACCTCGCTCCTGACTTATGCATTGTACATGGTGGACAAGCATTTGAGATCAGGAGATGAGTTGCTTGCTGCAGAATTCCCAGCCTCTGATCTGCTCTCCTAGTCACAGTATTTATATGGCTAGCTCAGTTCTGTTTCTGGTCAATGGTAACCCCCAGGATGTTGATAGTGGGAATTCAGCAAAGGTTATGTCATTGAACATCAAAGGGAAATAGTTAGATTTTCTCTTATTTGAGATGGTCATTGCCTGGCATTGGTGACATGCAAACATTACTTGTTGTTTATCATCTGAAAAATGAATGTTTTCCAGGTTTTGCTGCATTTAGACATGGACTGTTTCAGTATCTGAGTTGTGAATGATGCTGAACATTGTGCAATCACCAGCAAACATCCCCACTTCTGACCTTATGTTGGAGGGAAGGTCATTGATGAAGAAGCTGAAGATGATTTGACTAGGACACTGCCCTGAGGAACTCCTGCAGAGATGTCCTGGAGCTCAGGTGACTGACCTCAAGAAACCTCCTTTTTGCCAGGTTTGACTTCAATCCAATGAGAATTTTCCCCTGATTTCCATTGAGTGCAGTTTTGCTAGGGCTACTTGATGTCATTACGTAAGTCTGCAGTCTCTGGGTCAGTCTGGGTTTAAAAGATCAGTGTGTCTGAAGTCAATAGGTCAAACTGTCTGAAGTAAGTGGGTCAGCCTATCTGGTGTTACAGTATTAGCCTGTCTGGGGTCACTAGGTCAAGTGTGTCTGGGGCCACTGTTTAGTCTGTCTGAGGTCACTGAGTCAGTCTGTCTAGTGTTACTATATTAGTTTGTCTGGGGTCACTGTGTCAGTCTGGCTGGGGGGTCACTGGTTCAGACTGTCTGGTGTTACGGTATTAATCTGTCTAGGGTCATTGGGTCAGACAGTCTGGGGTCACTGGGTCAGTCTGTATGGGGTCACTGGGTTAGACTAGTGTTACTGTATTAGTCTGTCTAGGGTCATTGGGTTAGACTGTCTGGGGTCACTGGGTCAGTCTGTCTGGGATCACTAGGTCAGACTATCTGAGGTCAGTTGGTCTGACTGTTTGGGATCACTGAGTCAGTTGGCTGTGGTCAATGGTTCATTCTGTCTGTGGTTACTGGGTAAGACTGTTTGGGATCAGTAGTCAGTTTATCTATGGTCACTGGATCAGTCTGGCTGTAATTGGTTGGTCAGTCTGTCTGGGGCCATTGGATCAATCTCGGGCCTGGGTCAGTGGATTGAGCTCTGAGAAGTTAGTGAACCTTGGCCTCCCACAGTCTCACAGATCATTAATTCAATATAGTCCAGAGAAGATCACAAGGGGTCTCCATTTGGGTAGTTAGCTTGTGGGGACCACACAGAAAACATGGGACAAGGCGAGAAGGTTGGTGTCAGCAAGTATTCCACTCCCATTGTCTCTGCACTCACTTCCTGTGCTGCTATGTGAGATGCCTCCAACACACCTCTGTCCACAAACCGTCTCAAAGTCACAACGTTTCCATCCACCCTAATGTTTCCTGTTTTTCAGCATTTTAAAAAATTCACTTGTGGGATGCGAGCATCCCTGGCTGGGCCAGCATGTATTGCCTGTCCCTAGCTGCCCTTGAGAAGGCGGTGGTGAGATGCCTTCTTGAACCACTGTGGTCCAACATTCTGTAGGTTTACCCACAATGCCATTAGAGAGGGAATTCCAGGGTTTTGACCCAGGGACAGTGAAGGAACGGCAGTATAGTTCCAAGTCAGGATCGTGAGTGGCTTGAAGGGGAACATGCCAGTGGTGGTGTTGCCATGTATCTGATGGCCTTGCCCTCTTCTTCACCCTGATGTGAACTTTGCTGCTGGGTGTGAGGTATTTGACATATTTTGTTCATCGTGCAAATGCTGATTCCTCAAGGCCAGAAATACAAGTGAGTCTCAGGCTTAATCTCACTCGCTCCCTTCTCCTGCAGAACAGAAGTTATGTGGCTCACTCCAAGGTAGTTAAACAGCAGGAGAAGGATCAAGAGGATCTGTTGGGACTCCCAGGGATAATACGATTGGATCTGCTACAGGCACAATGTGATCAAGCTGCAGAGAGGCAGAGAGAGTAAGTATCTTGTGCAATTTGGTCAGAGTTGAGTGTGTGTTTGCTGTCTCAGGTAGAACACCACCCCCAACCCAGGAGGGGATGGGGGATGGTGGATGGGTGGGGGGGAGGAAAGGGGAGTTTTTCTCTTTTCGTTCATGAAATATGAGTGTTACTGGCTAAGTCAATATTTACTCTCCGTCCCTCTTTATCCGTGGAATTCGTAGGAATTTAAAGGTAGCAGCACAACAGAGAGAAATTGTTTTGCTTATATAGAGGTACAGAAGGGGTTCAGAAAGAATAGGAGAAGATGTTCTAGTTAAGGAGAGCATTGACGTGCTGGAGAGAAAGGTTGATTCAGGCTTCAAGCACATAATTAATTTGGCTAAAGTTAAGGAACAAAAAAAGGTGCAATTATGTTGCTTGGTGTAGTCTAGAAATCAACAATTAGCAGGAAGGATGTACAGAAATTATAGAGAGATGCCAACACTACAGAGCAGTTATAATTATCCAAATATAGGCTGCTGTACTGATGGTTTAAGGGTCAGCAAGGACCAAGTGTTCCTACAGGATTTGCACAAAAGCTTCCTAATGTTCCAAATGTCCAGTGCAAACAAGAGGATGCAGTTGAGTAGAGAGTAGAGCTGCTTTTATTTGTCATTTCTACCATATACAACAGATACAATAAAAATGAGACAGTGTGTTCCTGCAGGACTGAAGGTGCTACATGGACAGCACAAACTACACACTCGTACACGGCATAAAGTGCATAAGAAATGCAAACACGCAAGTTACAGTGTAACAGAAGAATGATAAATAATAGACATTTTCTAGCAGCAATCCGAAACTTGTGCATTTGGACCTGCTTCTTGGAAATGAGGTTGGCCAAGTGGCTCAAGTGTCAATGGAAGCACATTGAGGAGACAGTGATCATTGTATCGTAAGGTTCATGATGATGATGATGGAGAATGACATTAATCAATCCAGAATAAATACAAAATCAGCAAGTGCTGAAGAAACTCAACAGATCTGTCAGCAGAAACTCAGTCCACGTTTTGCATTCAGCATGACATGACTTCAGTAGTGAAATTAAGGAACAAAGTTATTGCTTTTACCAAACATAAACTATTTTTAATACACAAGGCAAAAAGGAAGGTATGATAAAGATCACAAAGGTCATGAATCCCCCCCCACCCCCGCTTCATTGACAATGTGTACCCAATTACCAAAGCAGTGATTAGGAAAACTTTGTCCCCAAAAGGTCACAAAAACACTGGGTTGAGTGGAGGTGACAAAATCTAGATGAGGTTTAGGGTGGAGTTAAACTGAGGCATCTTGGAACCAGACAATGTTACAGAGGATTAATTAGATGGCTTTTGTATTGTGGCTGGGATACAGTCTGCACTAAGCTGTGCTCACTATAAAATATTCAGGTCATTAAACATGTGGTTCAAACTGACTCTGTGGCTGGGAATGAAAGCAGAGACAGGACACTCTCATCACTTTTCCCAAGGCTTAACTGGAGTTAATTAGCTCTCATCCAACACTGAGGAGATAAGCAATGTGAGAAAAGAGAGACGGCAGAGCTGTGGAGAGAGGCGTGGTGATGTGGTAGAATAAAATATTGCCAACGAATGTGTGGACTCTGCTCTGATGCCATGTGGAGAGAGTGGAGGATTGTTCTCCTTAGAGAAGAGAGGTTAAGGAGAAACATATTAGAAGATGTTCAAAATCACAAACAGTTTGAATATAGTCAATAAGGAGACAAAGTCAGTAACCAGAGGGCGAAAGGCAATTTCTTTCAAGCAGTAAGCTCAGATTTAGACTGTGCTACCTGAAGGTGTCATGGGAATGGGATCATTTGTGACAATTGTAGTGAAAAATGGACTATCAATAAATTTATCAACTTTCATCATCTGAATTTAATACCTGAGTCTTGGTTTTTGAAAGGATACTACTGACCCAAACTGGCTGCTATGGTCACCCCACAAACCTGACAAGCTGTGTGCTAAAAATGATAAACGTTTGTTGCGACCAACTGAGAGGGGATTTAAAGGAGAGGAGCCAATCGCCTTCCTCACTGGATTGTAATAACTATCAAAAGGAATGGACAACTATTTGAAAAGGAAACATGCACACATGTTACAGGTATAGAATAGGACTAACTGGATAGTTATTTCAAAAGAGCCGGCACTGGCATGATGGACCAAACAGTCTTCCTCTACACTGGTTACATTTGGATAGATAAGAGTGGAATAAAATAAAGGTGTTCCCATTGAGCTGGGCACAGTGTAATCTTGGGGAAAATGGAGCTAAATGCATACAATTCAAGGAATCAAAAGGGCAAGAGCATCACAGTATCAGAGGATGTAGTGAGCTTGGGATGGCACTGGTAAAAGGGTAGGAAAAGTCACAAAGTGAGAGACGCAGGAAAAGAGAAAGACAGAGCAAGTGAGAGAGAGAGACAGAGAGAGAGAGAGACAGAGGGGGGATAGAGAGAGAGAGGGAGAGAGACAAGGAGAAAATAAGGAAGAGAGGCAGGGAGAGAGTGAGAAATTCATGGGGAGAGAAAGACACACCAAGAGTGAGTGTGTGTGTGTGAGAGAGAGAGAGAGAGAAACCAATCTATGTTGTGTCATGGTGTGAGTATTGAAACAGTTAAAATCTGATCCAGAAGGAGAGTAATAGAGCTAGAAAGAAAAAAAAGTACTGACCCCTATAACAGTCAGGTTTGACCTCCCATCCTGATCTCTGTGTGTATGTGGTTTTTGGGAAATGCACTTGAATCTTGAAACTTAGAGAATTACCTGCCGCCTACCTCACCCACCACCATAACCCTCAGAATATACAATCTGTTGGTGCCAGATGAGTCAGCAGAAATGAGAGGGACAGTTGTGTGATGGACCCAGAGTTGGAGGGGAGACTGTGTTTACCTCTGAGCTGGATTCCCTTCTGGAGGTAAAATTAGATTTGGGGCAATTATGGTGATTTTGTTGAAGTCGGGATCAGGTGACAACTAAGAGACACACGGAGTTGGAAATCAGACAGGTGAGGCTGTTTGTAAAATTACAGCTTCAGGGCAAGGTTTGTTCATCTGGGCGAGACTTTTAGTCATTGTGGACCTGCCCAGACTTCACCTCTATGAAAGCAACAATCAAACACAAATCAGATTCGAGCTATTAAATTAAAGAAGAGGGAGAGAGAGAAAGGCATTCCAATCAAATCAGTCAGTGCTCACACCTTCACATACACACACGATAAGTGCAGTGTAAAAGAGAGAAAGCAGCACAATCAGCAGCTCCCACAGATCTACAACCCAGCACGGAGCAACAGGTAGGAACTATTTAATTAAGCAATTAGAAAAACTTCATAGACTTTGTAAACTGAAGGCAAAGTGTGGAATGCAGAGAGTGAACTCCACCCATACAACTCGGAACCTCGTAAACAGTCCGATCAGACATTTCTCTGCAGTTTATGTTAATTCTTCTGTGTTTATTTATGAATTATCAACAACTCAGATTTAATTTCATCTCTTGGCTGAAAAATTTACTTTATCTCTACATAACTTTGAAAAGTGTTTAGTTCTTGATGTGGTCTAATGGAACACGATTGGTGGAGGATCTGTGACTCTGGAGGGTGGGAATAGGAGATTGTTTTTATCAGATAGTTGTGATCTAGAATGCATTATAAAAAGATGATAAAAACAAAATTTTCAAAATACAATATTTGAAATGGAAACATTCTCAGAGATCTGGGAAAAGTGGGGCTGATTATATTAATTAGATGGATCTTTAAAGAATTGGCACAAGTAAAATGGGGCAAGTAGCCTCCTTCTGTGCTGGTCCATTCTGCAATTCCTTTTTATGGAACTGGCTCAACACAGATCAGGGATAGGACGTAAGACGTTCTGGTCTGAATGTCTCAGACTCACTGGTCGATGTACTGAGGAAACCAACTACGGCTATCCCTTCAAATTTCACACTTTCTCAATCTTCATCCTCTTTGAAAGACCGATGGAGAGCAAACCTGGTTACCTCGCACGTACGCGCTCTCTCTCTCTCTGTCTCTCCACTTTGTTGCAAAGTGTTATTTTAAACTTTTTGCTCCACTTCGTCTTGCATTCTGACTGGACTGATAGCCTCATTTTGAGCTGGGAAATGTCGCTGTCTAATCTCAGAAAAGAGTTGGATCCCTTGTGCAAAGTGGGAATGCTGGATGTATGTATGAGAAATGAATCTGGTCGAACAATCATGAGACTTGAGTATTCTGGTTAATCTCCCACATTCGCAGTATATGGATTAACAATAGTCCAGTAACATAACCACTGTGCTCAGAGCATGACCCAGGGACCACTGCAGTGGAGGAATGCTGAGTGGGGTTTCAGTACAGACAATGACAAAACATAATATTTTAGCTAAAATTATGGAGACATACATATTGAATTGTGTGAACCAGCTAGGAAAGGAAGTGTTCTGGCAGTGAAGGTGAACTCTGTACTGAACCTGTACAAACATTTCAGAATTGCATTTAATTAGCAACTAATTGGGTAGATCAGAGGACATGTGTCAAGTAGTTCAGGACTCTGGTCAAGCTGACCATAAGATCACTAAGACTCAAAGGATTATGTCCCAGGAAAGTCACCATCTGCAGAAGTTGAGTGACTATGGGCAACTGAGTTATGGTGAAAGTTTAATATAGACCTGGAAGGAAGTGAATCAGAGAGGACCTTACAGCGAAAAACAGTGCTGTTTATAGGTCAGTACTGAACATTATTTCATGTTACAATATGTTCCATTACTGCAGGAGAAGAGATCCAGACACAAATTGAGAATGAGAAAACTCAGTTCAATAACAGAGTGACTTACAGATGATGAGGAGGAGGGCAGTCTTTCGGATGTTTAGCAACTGGTTGAGGCAGTGGTGTGGTAGTCACCTCACTGGTCTCGTAATCTAGCACTCCAAGCCAATACCTTGAGGACAGGGGTTCAAGTCCCATTGTGGCAGCTGCTGACATTTGAATTCAGTCAAATCTGGAACGGAGAGCTGATCCAATAGTGATTGTTGTAAAAGCCCAACTGGTTCATTAATGTCCCCTTAGGGAAGGAAATCTGCCATCCTTCCCTGGTGTGGTCTACATGTGACTCCAGGCCCACAGCAATGTGGTGACTTTTAATTGCTCTCTGGGATAGGCAATAAATGCTGGCTAGTCTGTGGTACCCAATTCCCGAGGACAAATAACAAAGAAAGGATTATACCATAAGCAATGAGAGGCTAGGATGAAGTAGATAGGCTGAGAAGCCTCCCTTACTTGGATTCCTTACATTCTCTTTGTGAATGTTAGAGGCTTGGTGATCCTTCAGGCCTCTGAGAAATCACAAAGTAGATATTCAGAATAGGTGGACCTCATCAGCCATTCTTCTCCATGTGAATTGACCTAATGCTGAAATCATCGAGGAGAAAGGGAGGGCTGCAGATGCTGGAGATCAGAGCTGAAAATGTGTTGCTGGAAAAGCGCAGCAGGTCAGGCAGCATCCAAGGAACAGGAGAATTGACGTTTCGAGCATAAGCCCTTCTTCAGGGCTTATGCCCGAAACGTCGATTCTCCTGTTCCTTGGATGCTGCCTGACCTGCTGCGCTTTTCCAGCAACACATTTTCAGCTCTAATGCTGAAATCAGTCTGATTTTCAATAACTAAATCTAGCAGCCACTATAATCCTGAAACTTATTGAGTGTGACACCAGGTTAGGTAAGTGGTAGGAAACCAGCTGGCTGCCTCAGTCCCTTTGTGTTGTTAAAGGCAGTCTCGCACGCTCACCCTCCCTCCCTCGATCTCCTTTCTCACTGCCTTGCATGCTGACTGAGCAGAATGACATGGGACTTTCCACTTTGTAAATATTTGCTCAGTTATATTCGCATCAGTTTGCCAACGGAGTTTCGTGTGAACACACATTCCTACAGAAGGTCAGGATGTGAGCATTTTGAATCTTACAGTAGAGTACAGATTGCTTAGAACTGATGTGGGGAACTACTGTGGCCTTGAATTTGATGGTCTTTTAATTCTTTATGTGGATTGTTAAAATAAAAGGGAAGCTCTATGATATCAAGTGATTAAATGATCCTTGCAGTAATTTGAGAGCAGTGTTGAATGAGGTAGATATTACTCTCCCAGTGAAGTTACTTTCTATGGTTTACCAACATACCACAGGAGCTGCTGGGATTAATACCCATTAACTCTGCTTCTGCTGCAATGTACGGGTGTCTGTGTTACTGGGGCTTAACCCTAGGAACCAGGAGCCTTGAGAGAAACACCCACAACTGGGTTTTCCCTGATCGTTTGGATCTGTACAAGATCAGCTGATTTGCGGCAAGCTTTCCTCATCCAGTTTCCATTCCTTTGGTCCATGAGGTGTTGACTTGCTGAAGTTCAGTCCAATGCATTGCGACACAGTTTGGTCAGGAGGAAACACCCTTCTGAGGTTAAAGGTTGTGTGATTAGGAATCACACCAGGACAACAGTACAGTATCCAGGACATCACACCCAGTGCAATACTGAGGGATCCTAGAACTGTCAAGGGTCAGTATTGAGGGCATGCTGTACTGGCGGATGGTCAGTACTGAGGGAGTGCTGCACTGTCAGAGCGTCAGTACTGAGGGAGCGCTGCACTGTCGGAGGGTCAGAACTCAGGGTGTACCACACTGTCAGAGGGTCAATACTGAGGGAGTACTGCACTGGCAGAGCGACAGTACTGAGGGAGTGCTGCACTGTCAGAGGGCCAGATCTCAAATCATCAAATGCAGTCTGACATTCTCTTGCCAATTCAAATTTATTGCCTTTCTTTAATAAACATGCCAAAGAAGTCTCCACAGGGCTGAAATTTGGAATGAATCTCTGATAAAATCCCCTCATATATTGCAAAAGTTTGTGTCTTAAACATCGGAAATTCCAAGATATTTTTGCCTGTCTGGATTCTCTTGGTCTTGTCTCAAATCGTTTCGCCTGAATTCACTTTTAGCCAAATTTATGCCGAAGTTGCCTCTTTCTAAACAATGAAACAGTTCATTGAAATTTTGTTAATGTTTCACCCAAGTATGCTTAAACACAACCAATCTCTTCATGATATTGTTGGTTCATTTTTTGAAAATTTGTTCAGACTTTTTCATTTCAAATGGCATGATTTTAAATTGATAAAGTCCATCTGACGTTAGAAAAGCTGATATTTCTTTGGCTGTGCGAGTCAGTGCAACATGTCAATATCCCACTAATAAGTCAATTTTTGCCATAAACCATATTTGCCCAATCCTTTCTGTTCAATCCTCCAAACTTGAAATAAGATATGAATCTGCCTTTGTTATTATGTTGACTTTGTGATAACTGGTACATGCCATTGTGATCCATCTGTTTTTGGCACTATTACAATAGATGAGTTGAAACAACTATGAATTTGTTCAGTAATGCCATTGTCCATCATGAACCTAATCTCTTCTCTAACTTGAACTAGTTTCTCAGGTTTGTGCCTGTAAGGATGTTGTAATATAGGTATCCATCACATTAACATCATCCAAAAATGTTTTTCCTGGCCAATTTACAGAAATTGACTTATGAGTCCATAACAGCTTTTGTAAGTCACTTTGATAGTTTTCTGGAAGATAAAAAAATCATGCTCGCTAATGTTTTAAACACCTCCATATAATCCATTCTAATCTCTGGAGCACTGACTTCCAAATTTTCAATTTCTGATTCATTTTCCAGTTTTTCTGGTGTTTTTATTTCGGTCCCTATTTCTTTCACTACTGTAAATACACTTCTGTTCTGACCATCCTCCCTATTGTAGAATTGCTGAAAGATATTAAAGTGATGCGCTTGCTGATTTCTTCTCTGAACTGGAATAGTCATTACATAGTTCACATCATTAAGTTGCATTTTGATTTGACAAAGTCTAGTGAACCTTACTTATAATGATGCCTGGGAGACAGGTAACAATACAATCACGTCTCCAGAGTTAAAATTCTGAGTTGTGGTCTTTTAATCTACTCTAGTTTTCATTGTTCTTTGAGAGCTTTTTGCATACCTGACAAACTTTGGCTAGTTTGCCTGAGAACTTGACACATAGTTTGGAAATGCAAGCCCTGAGATTTGATTTGGACATTTTTCCTTAATTCATTTCAAGGTTTCTTTAACCTCATCCCTGTATGTCAGTTCAAAAGGGTTCAATTCTGTGGACTCTTTAGGGATCCCTAATGGCAAAAAGCATCAAGAGAATTGCTTTATCCCAATTGTCAGTAAAGTCCTGACAAGAAAGTCTAATCGTGGTTTTTTATATATAGTTGGATGTCATCTTTCCAATGTTCTTTGCAATTATGAAGCTAAGCTTTTATTCTCAAACTAATCATTATTTATTTGAATATTCATGACATAAAATTTGAACCTTGATCTGATGTTATGTCTTTGGGTAAACTGTACCTGGTAAAATAAGTAAAATGATTCTGTCCACAGATTCCTTAGCCTTGGGAATTCTTGTCAAAACGTTGTTAAATTGTTAAAAGATACCGATTCTCACTCCAGGTTTTAGGGAAGGGTATTCTACCATCTTTTAAAATCATAATGAACAATTCATCAAAAGCTGTTGTTGGAATTAAAAACTCGGGTTTAATTGATGTTTGAGGCTTCTCCATATATGGTATGTTGAACCATATTTCACCATATCTTTATTTAATCCAATCTTTTAGTATTTTAGCAAGTTTTTCTAATCTTAAGTGACCTGACCTTGGAATTTTGTGAGTCACTTATGAAATCTCATTATGATACACAAATGGAACTACCAAATGATGGGTTACTTCCCATTCCTCATCAGTTGATATTTGAGGTGATCTCCATTTCCTCTTTAACACTGTCTCTCTTAAATAATAATGCTTTGGTTTAGATTCTGATTTCTTTTCTGAGTATGGTATTTGGTGCATCTTTCCTTCAAACCAGGATGCATCTACTCTACTTCTAGTAAAGAAAAGAGTTAAGTATGTCAAACTTAATCTCTTTACGTTCACTCTTTTAGATTAGATTCGCTACAGTGTGTAAACAGGCCCTTCGGCCCAACAAGTCCACACTGCCCCTCCGAAAAGAAACCCACCCAAACCCATTCCCCTACCCTATATTTACCCCTGACTAACACACCTAACTCTGTGGGCAATTTAACATGGCCAATTCACCTGACTTGAGTTTTGGAAAATAATGGCAGATAACTGCATCTTTTCTCATAGATTTCTCCCTTCCTGTCTAATTTTATGGACATACAATCTAGTCAGGGAATAATCAAGGACATTCCTCATGAAAACATCACAGTTTGTTTTCCCTCCATTGATTGATCCACCAATCTCACTGAAGCCAATATTTCTGATCCAGCTAGGTCATTCCACACGATAAAATCCATTTGTTCTATTGTTCTCTGTTGTATTACTCCAACTACAACTTATCCATTTACTAAATCACAGAACCCTGTGTGATTTCCCTGTTTATCTCAAATTGTTATTTTATTTCCTTCATTAACCCCCCTGGAAGACAAAATATATTGTCAGCAAGTATAAGTGACTTACTTGCTCTAGTGCCAAGATTTTTCTTGATTTATTTCCTTAATTAGAAAAATAATGAAATATCTCTTCCTTTGAAATTAAAATATTTAGAAACTCTGGTGATCTGACTCTTTTCAGCAATCATTGAGGAAGAATTTTGTTGGCTACCCTTAACCATCTCTCCCTTCCTATTTGGTTCTGATGGAACCTGCTCCATCTGTAGCATTGCTACGTTTGTAATACCCATTTCTTTACTTGATTGCACCCTTTTCTGAGGATTCCTTAGATATTCCTGTCACAGCAATTAGTCTCTCATTTAATTACAACAATAGGTTTTGTTATGTCCAATTTTATTACAATGGAAGCATGTTATTTTCTTTATATCACCTTTAGGTTCTAGCCTTTCTCCTTTATTATTTTGGCATCCTTCTATTTGCTCCCTAATATCTTTTCCAACCCCAGATTTTCTATTCCTCCAATTTCCTGTGGATTTCAATATGACCATTTCCCACATGGAACTGTCAATGTGAAATATCATAGCTGCCAAAAGTTCTGCATCTCAGATATTTGATAGTTGACACTTGTCAAAATATGTCTTAAGGGTTCCTGAAATAGTACTTCTGAATTCTTCCATTATCATGATTCCACTACTTTTCTCAATTTTTCTCTAATCTCAGTGGTTGAAATCATTGATTCCATACCATTTATATTTCCTCTGCAGGTTCTAAAAATGTCTGATTAGGTTTCTTTTGTATAGACCTAAATTTTAATTGATAAGGACCAAGCTCTTAAGCATTGAATATTGTTCTCTTAACAGCTTCATAGTCTGCAGATTGCTTTTCTGACAAACTGGTGTATATGTTAATAGCTGTTAGGACACTCGGTAACATTAAGGCCCTAGCATCTTACCAGCTATCTTTTCAAATTAGGTGAAATATCTTTCAACTTCATCCTCTGTAAATTTAGATACTAAACATAAATATTTAGTTAAATGAATCAGAATTATCCACTGGCAACCACCTCTTTTTTTCTGCCTTTGCTCTAAGCTTCTCTCTAACTCATGCTTTGTGATTTCCTTTTCTTTGGAATTTAAGCATTTTCCATTTCAACTCTTTTGATTTCTTTTTATTTTTCTCGCTCCTCACTTTCCAATTCAAGCTTTCATACTTTCATGTTTCTTTCCATTTCTCTTGCTTCTGTTTTCTTTATTCCCCAATTTCTCTTTAATTCTAATTCTTTTCTTTCCATTTCCAATCAAATCGAAGATAATTCGAACAGTGACATATCAATTTCAGGGGTTCCCTTCTATTAATCCTCAATGTTGGGTAATCACTTTAAGCATCCTATCTTTAAAAGATCCTGCTTTAGTTCTACCTCCAATTTATCCACTGAACCTCTCAGTGTTGCCTGAAAGATTTCAAATAGATTTTCTATTCCGAGAGAAGTCTTGCAGTCAAAGCCAGTTTGAAAGTTGAATCGAGTAAGATACTTCACATAGATTCCTGTATGGTCAGTACCTTCATGAACTCATTTTCAAAGATTCACTGATCCCTCTCAAATTCAACAGTTTTCTAACCTGCCAAGAGCTGCCATGTCTTTATGATCCCAGCTGATGTTAGTACTGGACAAATCAGATCCCAGAATGAAACGTGGTTTAATTGACCATAAGTTTGAGTTTTGCAAGTTGATTTTCATTGTGGTTAGCCACAAAACACATTCACAAGTGGCTGCCAATGTACCTTGAAGAAAAGAACATAAGGTTTATTGCCCTTTTTTTTTAGAACTGTATTATGCATACATAACAACTTGGAAAACATTTGCCATAAACAGCAAAATTACATATTCATACCATTCAGTCCCAGTGCAGTACCACTCATAGAATCCCTACAGTGTGGAAGCAGGCTATTCAGCCCAAACCAACCCTCTGAAGAGCATCCCACCCAGCCCCATAATCCTGCATTTGCCAGGCCAATCCACCTAGCCTGCTTATCTTTGAACTGGGGGGGGAAACTGGAGCACCCAAAGGAAACCCATACAGGAGAACACGCAAACTCCACACAGACAGTTGCCCGAGGGTGGTATTGAACCCAGGTCCCTGTGAGGCAGCAGTGCTAACCACTGAGCCACTGTGTTGCCCACCTATTATTGCTGTTTAATTTCAAACCAAGCAAGAGATTGTATTTCCTTTCAGACACTTTCTACATGTTTACAAGGTGTGATTCATTCTTTAACTGTCTCTCCCTGATACCCACAGACACAGGATAACACACTGTCAATTCCCACTTGAGCTGTAAAGAAAAATACAGGCTCCTTCCAGTTAGCTTAATTACTTATCTGCTGCCAAGCAGCACATCTGCTGGTATGGATCTCTTCTTCTGAATTGACCCTGCTGCTAGTATGTATATATGTATATGATTGTGTGTGTGTGTTACTTTTTCAGTATTGTAAATAAAAAACTTAATAAATACTTCAGCAATTATCTCATCAGATGGCTTCTCTCTTCATTTTGCTGAAATTATATAATTTCTGGGAATTGCTGTTTTGATCCAGTGGTTAAAAAATAGATTTCTGATCCTTTAAAAAAGAAAAGGTCTGTGTCAACTAAAGCTTACTTCTGTATTAGAACCAAGTTCCCAAATTAATAAACAATAATAATAAATAATTGTACGATAGAAACTCCTTCACAATTGTCAGAGGGGTAGCATTGAGGGAATGTTGCACCATCGGTGGGTCAGAACTGAGGTAGTGCTGCACTGTCAGAGGGTCAATAGTGAGGGAACACCACACAATTGGGAGGTCAGCACTGAGGGGCACTGCACAGTCAGGGGGTCACTACTGAGGGAGTGTTGCATCATCAGAAGTCAGTCCTGAGGGAGTGCCCATTTTTAATATCTCTTTCCTCTTTCTTTACAGCTGATTATGAAATGAGTGGTGTACGCAATTATCAGAAGTTGAATCACGAAGATTGCATGGACAGTGGTATGTGGACTCTGCTGCTTCTGGTTTTATTCTGAGGGTTACTGTATAAAACAAATCACATCTGAGAGTATTTACTGGAAAAATTGCAAGGAAATTTGACTAGTTGAAGTAGAATTACCAACATGGAGAGATGACATGTTGGGTCACATACAGGCTATGGTCCTGACTTGGAGGGTCGGCTTGGAACCAGAGTGATTTCTGGAGTGGACTGATTATGTGGGATTTTTGAACTAGATGTGTTACTCTGATATGTGGTTAACCACGTCTCCAATCCCCCGAACAGGTATCTTTGAAATAGAGAACAGCAGAAACAGGAAGATAGACGGCTACTCAGACAATGGTAAGAAGCCACTTGGCAATGGGCCTTGTGTGCAATTGAAACATAATGTCGGAAGGATGTAATGGGACAATAGATTAGCCCAATGATGAGTCAATGATTGGGCTGTGGTGAACAGAGATTTTTAGGAGGCAGAAAGAGGACAGGTGAGACAGCGTGATTTACCCTTAGTTACTATGATTCCCATGCCTGAATCAGTAACATTCTCCACATATGTCAGGACACCAGTATTAGCTGCACTGACCTACCTGAGTGATCACTGACTGCTGGTGATACAAATCCATGTTCCACTTTCCCCAGTTCACATGTGCTTTGAGCACATTAAAGACTCATTCAATCCGAAATAGATGTTCTTGGGCCTGCATGAAACCTGTTGGTCTTCCAGTGCAAAGGGTTATCTTTGACTGAGTGTTGCAGGCTGGTACAGTCCAGGACTACGCACTGAGGAATGCACTAAAGCTTGGGACAGATATCACCATGGCGCCACCATGATAAACACCACCACCTGAAGCCTTTCTGCCATGATGTCCCATGGCTCTGTTGTTTTGCCACCTTAAAGAACATCTTGTATCCTGTATTGGAATTTGAATAGTTTATCCTCATATTTTGTAAGTGTTACAATTTTTGCTTTTGGATTGAGGCAACTAAGACTGCAATTTTCAAATGAGAAATGGAACATTTTAATTATATTTTCCGTAATGTCCAGCTTGAACAGTTTTGGAATTAGCTTTTGGATAATTTATGAATAAAATATGTTTCTAAAAATAAAAAAAATCACTCCATTGTTGAGGGGCTTGGTTGATGGCTCCTGACACACAGTGAATTGGATCCTCAAACAGATAGCATCAAGTCCAAAGGTTTCCAGCCTTAAAGTTCCTTTTACCACCTACTGCTGCTTGGTTTTATCATGCTGGTTTCTTCAGTAACTGATTGTTAATTTTTGTACCTCTATTTCAATGTACTTTTGGCCAATTTGCCATCTTCCACTCTCTGTAAACTCTAAAACCTTGCTGTCCTCGAGTGCTAATTTGATGCCAAGCCAACTCGCCCGTTGCCTTGTACTTCCTGAACTACCTGGCAACATCTCAATTTTAAAATGCTCATCTTTGTTTTCAGATTTCTCCGTGGCCTTGCCCCCCCTCCATTTCTTAGTAATATCCTCCAACCCAGAAGTCTCACAACACCAGGTTATATTCCAACAGATTTATTTAAAGTCACAAGCTTTTGGAACACTGCTCCTGAGGATTTTAAATAAACCTGTTGGACTATAATCTGGAGTTGTGTGACTTTTGACTTTGTCCACCCCAGTCCAACACTAGCATCTCCATGTCAGCTCATCCAACCTCACAACCTTCCAGGATCTCTCTGCTCCTCCAACCTGGTCTTGTGCATTCCCACATTTTAACTATTCCACCATTGGAGGTTGTGTCTTCAGATGCCTGGGTCCCAAGCTCTGGATTTTCCTCCCCAAACCTCTCCACACCCCCCCCCCCCCCCCCCCCCGCAACTGTACCTCTCTCTCTTTTCTTTCAGATATCTTTTAAACTTAGCTTTTTGTCTTTTCTTCAAGTATCTCCTTTTGTGGTTCAATGTTAATTTTTAAAACAATGTTCCTTTGAAACATCTTCTGCACTATGGGTGGCACAGTGGTTAGCACTGCTGCCTCACAGCGCCAGAGGCCTGGGTTCAATTCCCGCCTCAGGCGACTGACTGTGTGGAGTTTGCACATTCTCCCCATGTCTGCGTGGGTCCCTCTGGGTGCTCTGGTTTCCTCCCACAGTCCAAAAATGTGCAGGTTAGGTGAATTGGCCATGTTAAATTGCCCGTGGTGTTAGGTGAAGGGATAGATGTAGGGGAATGGGTCTGGGTGGGTTGCTCTTCGGAGGGTCGGTGTGGACTTGTTGGGCTGAAGGGCCTGTTTCCACACTGTAAGTAATCTAATCTAATCTTGCTGTGTTTTGCTGTGTTGTAATCGCTACAAAAATTCCAATTGTTGTTGTTGATCAATCATTTCATTCTTATGTTGCAGTTGTCACAGAGGTGATAACAACAAAAGTGACCTCACTCCCACCACGTGAGTATCTCTGCAGAAGTTTTGGAATAATGGAATTGGGATATTAGGATTATATAGTGGGAATTACTGGACAGAAAGTCTGGTTATGCTCCTGTATAGAAATGAACAAGGAAATGTCTGCTCTGAGGATGAACTCAAGGAGTGATTAAGGGCCATTAAGGTTCCTTTCCAAGTATCTCCATTTACCTTCTCATTTGCTCATAGTCTAACACTCTGTCTCACTCCGGCTGTCATTTTCTCTGTCACCCTGTTTCCCTGACTGCTACCCTCTTGCCATTTTCTTAGTTTTTCATTAAACCCACCGTCGTGTTCAATTGAGATATTCAAAAGGACATTGGATGATTCATTGAATAGAATCAATGTGCAAGGTAAAGACAGAAGAATGGGACTAAGTCCTGATGCTCATTTCGCCAGTGCAGAGACGATGGGCTGAAGGGTTTCCTTTGGGCACAGTAACATCCTTCTGCGATTCAGCCCTGGTAAGAGTCTGGTGAATTTAAGCTGCACTCCTGAGGTCAATAAGTCTTCTTGAAGGTTTGCTGCCTAGAGCTGTACACATTTCTCCAGGTGTGAACTAAATAGTGCTCCGTGTAGCTGAAGCATAACTTCCTCTCCCCTGATCTTCCTTTGGTTTGTTTCCTGCAGGAGGCACTTACAGTAGCACTGGTTCTTCCTCGCGACGCCAGGTTGTCACAGGAGGGGCTGGTACAGAGGGTACCATAACCAGCTATAACAGCACACGTAAGTATCACAATGGAGGAGGCAGGAGAGGGACAGCAGTGAAAGAGAATATAGAGGAGAGAACAGATAGATGGGGAGAAGATAGAGGGAGAAAGCCTCAGCAAAGTAAGTGAGAGAATAAAGGATAGATATTAGAGAATGAGAGTTGGTGCGGGAGATTTTGAGAGAGGGAAAGATGTGTGAGAGAGACACAAAGACTGGGATGAGGCGAGTGAGATTGAGCAAGAAAGGGGAGATACAGAGTTGGAGACAGACAGAAAGAGATTGAGGGACAGTGAAAAGGAGGAGAGAGACAGAAAAAGAGGAGAGAGAGACAGAGGAAGAGAGGCCAGGAAAGAATGTGGGAGAATGAGCATGAGGCATGAGGGGGCAGTTGGAGGCACCCCATTCGTGCCCTCAATTGCCCCCCCCCAGATTGAGGCAAATTGAGGTACCACTCAGTAACGCAGCAGAGAGGGCAGCCTGGTTTTAATAGTCAGAAAGGGTGAACACTTTTCTCACTTGTGAAACATCAAAGGCAGCGGTTGGAGGGGGCCTTTCAGGTGGTTGTTAATTGATCAGTTAAGGGTCTGTATTGGTCAAGAAGGTCAAACGTGGCATTGCCACCCCACATCTGAATTGGCAGGAAGGGGACAGGTATTTCTGGAGCATTAATCTGACCAATGACTTTCTTTACCTTCCACGTCACTTCCAGGGAGGGGAAAGTTCTGTTGTCACCTCCTGGGACACCTGTCTCAAGAGTTCGTCTCTGTCTATCTGTCCTTGCTAGATCAATTCTGATTAATGAGGTGAATGTTGATGCAAATGTTTATCATAATAATGCTGTAAGCCTGCTTATTTGCCAACAGAGGGACGAGGCACTTCCGGGGGATATTCACGTACCCGATTTCCCAGTTCCACACTTTCCATTTCACCAGATACAACGTTGGAACGGAAAACATTCGTCAGCCGGAATGGAGGATATGAGGGTACGTGGAGCAGAGTGAACTGTGACTGACAACACAGAGAGACGGGGAGAGGGAGAGACAGGCAGAGGGAGACAGAGAGAATTTCAGAGACAAAAACACTTGGGGAGGGAGAGAGCGAGACCAAAACAGACAGTCAGGTCGGTAGAGACAGAAAGACAGGAAGACAGAGATAGAGAGACAGGAGAGATACAAATAGACTTAGGGAGAGACAGAAAGAGAGATCTTAGAGCGAGAGAGACTGAAGGGAAGAGAGAGGGAGAAAGAGAAACAGAGAGCGGGAGGAACAAAGAGAGAGGTAGAAATGCAGGGAGAGACAGAATCAGATAGGCAGACGAGGGGGAGAGAGAACGAGAGAGTAAGAGAGAAAAATGAAGAGATAGAGAGAAACTTGGCGAGAGAGAGAAACAGAGACAGAGAGAGGATGACAGAAAATGAAATCAAGAGAGACAGTAAATAGGAGAACTTGGTGGAAAGAAAGAGTAAGGAAAATAATGAAATTAAGAGCAAGAGACAGATTCAGGCTGATAATGTTGAATGCAAACTGCTGAGGAGCTGACTTGAAATAAATGTTTTCTTTTCTTTTCAGGAAGTTCCAGTGGCAATTCCTCCCCAGAATTCTCTCGAAAAGAATTCAGTAAGAAGATCCAATTTGCATTCCTTTCTGATTACTCAAAAAATAAAGAGGATGCAAGATCCCAAATATTTGCCCTGTCACTAATATTGAAGGGTTTGACAGGATAATGTAGAGGGAGCATTAACCTATAGCCAGCCTGTGATGTGGTACCTAGATTCACAGAATTGTTACAGCAAAGAACAAGGCTACTCAGTCTATCATGTCTATGCTAGCCCTCAGAAGCAGCAAAACATACAGTACCACCCATTACCCCTCACCTCATCACATTCTGCACATTCTTACTTTTAGATAATAATCCAATTCTCTCTTGAATGGTTTGATCGATCTTACCTCCACCATACTCTCAGGCAGTGAATTCCAAATCCTAACCATTCACTGTGTGAAAGGTTTACCTTTGTCACATTATTTCTTTTTCTAATTACCATAAATCCTCCCACCAATTGGAACTGTTTCTCCTTACCTAAACTCTTCATGATTTTGAATCCCTCAATGAAATCTCCTTTGAATCTTTCTTCTATAAGGGAAAGAGTCCAAACTTCTTCATTATTTCTGTTTCTGGTGTTCCTCACTCCCAAGAACCATTCTTCTGAATCTTCACATCTATCCTAAAGTATGTTGCCCAAAACTGGGCATGAATCTAGTGTTTTATCCATATTTAATACAATGTCTTTGCTTTTGTATTCTGTGCCCCAATTAATAAAGGCCAGGAAGCTGACTAGTTAACCAACTCCTCTCTTAACCTGTCATATCTTCTTCATTTGATTAAGGCAGATATGCCTCTAGTCCCTATGCTTCCGAACCCTCTTTAGAATTGTATCCTTTATCTTATATTACCCTTCAATATACTTCCTACCAAGGTGACCACTTCATATTTCTTCACATTGAACTTCACCTGCCCCCTGTCAGCCCCTTTCACCAACGGTCTATGTCCTTTTGAAGTTCTACACTGTCCTTCTCACAGTTTATAATGCTTCCAAGTCTTGTATCTTCTGAAAAATGATGAAATTGTGCCCTGTACACAAAGGTTTATGTCATTAATATACATCAGGAAGAATATGGGGTATAATATTGGCCACATGGAATTTCCCTACAAGCCCATCTAACCCGAAAAACATCCATTAACCATTACTCTCTGTCACTCAGCTAAATTTTGTATCCATGTTCCTACTGATCCTTTTATTTCACAAGCTCTAACTATGCTCACAGGTCCATTGTGTTTCATTGTATCAAGTATCTTCTGGTACTCCATGTACACCACATCAACAACATTATCCTTATCAATCCTTTCTGTTACCTCATCAAAAAAAGCTTAAGTAAGTTAGTTAAACACAATTTGCACTGAACAAGTCCATGCTAATTGTTTCTTGTTCATCAAGCTCCAAATGTCTATGTAACTATTAATTTTGTCTTGAATTATTCCTCCTATGATATTCTCCACAAATGATGTTAAACTGATTATACTTAAGTATACTTAAGAGGGAAATTAGGACAGCAAGAAGTGGACATGAGATAGCATTGTCAAATAGAGTTAAGGAGAATCCAAAGAGATTCTATAAGTACATTAAGGGCAAAAGAGTAACAAAGGAGAGAACACTAACTAATGTCTTATTGCTTGTTTTCAGGTACCTCAAACACTAGGGGGAGGAGTCAGAGTCGAGGTAAGACAACACCTGCCCTGTTTGCCAATGGTTGATACTGTGTCCATTACGTTCTTTAGCCTACAAAGGCATCATTGTGGTTCTCAAAGCAGCAGTTTGTCTGTGTTTCTGACACAGGTCTCAGGTGTGAATTCCAACTGCAACCTGACTGCACTCAGCATCTCTGACTTGCTTAGTGGATCACCCTCTCACCTGAAATTAGGTGGTTTGGGATTGTAATACACTTCTGAGACATGAGTCTAAACACAGGCTAACACTCACGGTTCAGTTCTAAGGGAGCCCAGCATAGTTGGGGATTCAGTATTGAGGGAGTGCTGTATTGTCAGGGAGTTAGTACTGGGAGAGTGCTCAGCTGTCAGAGGATCAGTAGTGAGTAATTGTCATACTGTCGGAGGATCAGTACTGAGGTAGCACTACACGGTTGGGAGGTTTAGTACAGAAGGAGTGCTGCACTATCAGAAAGTCAATACTGAGGGAGTGCTGCGGTCAGAGTGTCAATACTGAGGGAGCATTGCACTGTCAGAGGGTCAGTACTGAGGGAGTGCTGCACTGTCAGAGGGTCAGTACTGAGGGAGTGCTACTTTCTTAGAAGGTCGTCACTGGGGAAGTGGTGCACAGTCTCTTTGTTGAGCTGATTATTTTTGATCTTGAGGCATTATTTCAAAGCAGACTGTGATATTGTTCCTCAGATAGGCAATAAAGCCTGGTGCTGAAGTCGCGTGATTACACATTTACAAACTTCACACATCAACAAGAACTACATAGCTACAGCTCCAATCCAACCTCGACAGTTTCGACATGCCCCAGATGTGAGCCAGTTAATACCCATCTGGATTTGTTTGGAATAATAAAATGAAATTTATTACCAGCATGAAAAAAGACACACAAATAATGTGGAGGAGCTCTCATCCGAATAATTTCCCCCCTGAATTGTGTTCTACTACGTTAAAGATAGTGTTGAAATGTAAATGCTGCTAATTATGGAAATGTTGAGATGGTGTGAGGTTTCAAACTGTCCTAACCATAATGATTGTTGCTAAGCAGGGTGAGTGAGGGACAATATAAACAGCAAAGACTGTACTACCTTCTTCCACTGAATAATTAGAGCTCATTGTGTTTCAGAGAGTGCAATCCGGGCCCGGCTGCAGAGTGCTTCACCATCCGGACGATGTAAGTACCACTTCCACCTGTCGGCAAATTCTGGACCACCGTGGGAAGAGGGTTGGGTCTAATAGGATGGGACCCAATTTCCCAGCCTTTGTTGTATCCATTCTCACTTCTCCCTCCCTCTGTGTGAACCACCTCCCTGGGAGGAGGTGAACTGGGGTTCACACTGGGAGAGAGGGAGCCTGACTGGTGAGAGGATTGTGAGGATTGCAGAGTTATAATCGCAGGATAGTTTTACAGATTAGGCTTGTATTCACCTGACTAAAGAAGATTAGTCAAGGTTAGAATCATAGAATCCCTACAGTGTGGAAACAGGCCTTTCAGCCCAACAGGTCTACACTGACCCTCTGATGAGTAACCCACCCAGACCCATTCCCCTGCCCTACTATCATATTTACCCCTGACTAATGCACCTAAACACTATGGGCAATTTAGCATGGCCAATTCATCTAACCTGTACATCTTTGGATTGTGGGAAGAAACTGGAACACAGACACGGGGAGAACGTGCAAACGCCACACAGACAATCGCCCGAGGCTGGAATTGAACCCGGGTCCCTGGTGCTGTGAGGCAGCAGCACTAACCACTGAGCCACCGTGCCATCCCCCATATTTGTGACTATTAAAAAAATTTAATAGGGTCAATGGAATCTCTCTGCTGGGTGGGGTGTTCCAGAACAAAGGGGCCAGATCCTTAACACCTGAGCCAGGCTATCTGGGAGTGATGGGAAAAAGTGAGGACTACAGATGCTGGAGCTCAGAGTTGAAAAGTGTGGCATTGGAAATGTACAACATGTCAGGCAGCATCTGAGGAGCAGGAGAGTCGAGGTTTTGGGCATAAACCTGATGAACATTTCTAGTGAAGAGATTACGCCCAAAACATCGATTCTCCTGCTCCTCGGATGCTGCCTGACCTGTACTTTCCCAGCGCCACACTTTTCGACATTTGGGAGTGATGTCGAGGGGCTCTTCCTCACACAGAGGGTAGTAGAAACCTGGAACTCTCTGTCCTCAAAATACAGTGACGCTGGAAATATCAAATCTGACATGGATAGATGTTTGTAGAATAACGGAGGGTTAAGGGTTACTGAAACAATTTGGAGCTGATGGAGGTAAAATATGGATCTCGATCTAATTAAAAGCTGCAATGGTCTCAAAAGAACTGAATGGTTCCTCCTGTGTCTGTGTTCTGAGGTTGAAACACGTGGTGAGAAAATATCCCCCCTCCACCCTCCTGACCCACACTCCCTCCCCCATCCTCCTAGACTGGTACTGCGAATAAATAGCATTGTCGGTGACTAGTTGCCGCCTTAATTGCAGAATGTGGGATCCAGCTAAAGGGAGATGGAATGGTCAAAGCACTGTGTATCTGCAAATCTATGTGTATATCTGTGTGTGCTTGTCCATTTGTGTGTACATGCGCATTATGAATCCAGGTGATTGTCACTCTGTCCATATGTGTGTGTTGTCTGCATGTGCTTGTGTATGTGTGTACACATTACATGTTTGCATGCACTGTTTACTTGAGTGTGTGTGTGCGCACTGTGTCTATCTGTGTGTATGCTCGTTTGTCAGTGTCTATGTGTGTGCATGTTTGCGCATGTACGCTGGTGCATGTGTGTGTGGTCTGCAACTCTCAGATACGGCCTCCCCTTGTTACATTCCCAGCCCCCAGGATAAATACCGGGACGTTCCTCACGTTCTGATTTGTCACAATATTGTACTGAATGGCTTTTTACTACTTCATGTCTCAGGAGAAGATGAGCTTGGAGACATTACTGCTCTTACCTGTAGCGTGAGTGGATTCCCTCAGTTCTAGATCAGGATGTTGTACCCTGGGGGTCCCAGGTTCTGATTGGTCCTGTTTTGTTACTGTACTCAGGGACAGAGTTGGATGATGTGAAGCGATTGTTGAAAGGCAGCCGTTCGGCCAGCATCAGTCCACCTCGCACAGCCACAAACACCCTGCCATACCCCAAAAAGGCTGTTGTGGAAACCAAGATGGTGAGCGCAAGCACACAGTCAGGTGAGTGAGTGTCTGGACTGAGGTCAGTGTAGGTTTACTGTAACTTACCTGATTTTAATCCCAAAATGAACCTGAGCTATTTTGTTTGTTTTTTATGTAGTCTATGACCTCTTTATATTTCTTGCCAAATGCACTACCCCATACTTATCTATATTGTGAAAACATGCACACAAGCACAAATAAACCTGACTCTTATTCCTAAATCAGTCAGCAACTTTCTTCAGGTGAAATATTGAATCTCTTGATCTCCTTTTCTTTCTCACTTCCTTCCTTGGTCTCTGTCAATCTCTTTCCATCTCTCCTTATTTTCTCTGTCCATCCTTCTCTCTGCTTCTCTGTCCCTTTACCTTGTTTCCCCTTTCCATCCATTCTTGAGAGCTTCTATCTCCCCTTCTGACTAGGACATTTATGAAACACAGACCTTGTGATGATTGCTCCTCTCCATTTCCTAGTGTCTGGGAGATATGATACTGCTATCCTGAATGCTGCTTTACCCGCCTACATCTGGACTACGTCTGTACCGGCTGGTGGCTCCAACATCGGAGTGACAGAGTATCGCAACAACCTCTCCTCGGCTGGGACACAGGTGTTCAATACAACAGGATCCACCTCTCTAATGGGTAGGTACTAAACCTCGACACCAGAGAATCAACACCTCTCACTTTTCAGAGTCCCTGATCAGGAACAGTATATACCCAGCAATTAACAATGTGTATTGTAAAATATATGTTATACCCAGTATCATACTGTTGTCATATAATGTCCAGTTCATACCCAATAGTACATAGTGTGTTATTATAGAATATGGGTTGTATTATTCCTAATTAAACACTTATTAGACTATATAAATATATATATTCACACAGTTATACCCAGTAACACACGGTGTTATTCTATAATATAGACTGTATTACACCAAGTATCAGTATGTTACTTTATAATATTTACTGTTATACCCAGTGACACACAGTGTGTTGTTATAAAATCCCAGTCACACACTGTACCATATAATATATAACACTACTGAAGAACTGTGAATGCTGGAGATCAGAAATAAAAACAGATACTGCTGGAAAAGCTCAGTAGGTCTGGCATCATCTGCGTGGAAAAATCAGAGTTAACATTTCAGATTCAGTGATCCTTCCTCAGACCTGCTCGGTAGGTCTGAGGAAGTCAAGGTTAGTGGTGCTGGAAAAGCACAGCAGGTCAGGTAGGGTCCGCGGAGTAGGAAAATCAATGTTTTGGGCAAAAGCCTTGGATTTCTCAGTGACTGTGTAGGTAACTGTGTGCGTGGGTTCAAGTGGTTCTGCTTCTAAACACTTTCGCTCGAGGCTCGTTTGACTCAATGTCAATTGATTCTCAAATCATTTCATTTTTCATAGCAAACGAAATCCAGAATAACAAAGCCACAAGCTCAGTGACGGGGACTGTGGGAGTGACCACTTCAACAGGTCAGTTGACGGACTAATCAATTTAGCTGATATTCAACACTAATGAATTAATGCCCTGGCCTTTGGATAAACATCACATAAACTTCTGGAAATCTCTGTTTAGACTTCGCCTGGAGTCCAGCATTCTGTTCTGAGCTCCTCAAATTTACTAGGAATTTAGTGGAATGGCCCAGCAAAAAATCACCAGAATAATATTGGGATTTGCAGGGTTAAATTTTGAGTTGGAGGAGCCAGTGGTTGGACTGGATTCGACAAAGGTAAAAATCACACAACACCAGGTTATAGTCCAACAGGTTTATTTGGAAGCACTAGCTTCTTCATCAGGTGGTTGTCTAGAAACGGTAGTTTCTGGTGGGGATGAGGTTGGTGATGTTTCCCGAAAGGAATACTCAAACATTCTATTCAGGTAATCTTCCCTTGTGTGACACATAAAATCAGAATCCAAAATCTGCTGCGCTGTTCAGGGAAGTTGTACAAATATAGCTGGGTGATAACAAACCATATTAGGGCCAGGCCATTGAAGGGTGACGTTAAGGAACACTCCTTCCTCTGTCTCCCATTTAAAATGAAAATAGGGAGAAGTCTGATCTCTGAGAGAGTTGTTAGTCTGTTGAACCCTATTCCACAGAGGGGAGTGGAGGTTTGGGTCACTGAATAATTTTGTTACTTTTGTCTATTGAACTGCTCTTCCATTGGATGGGCTCTGTAAATTTCAGCATATCCTGAATCCTGCTGCCCAAGTCATAACTTACGAAATCCAGTTTCTTTATTACTGCCTGTGTTTATGGATGCACATTGGCTCCCTATGTGACAGCTCCATTTTAAAATTCTCCTTGTTTTCCAATTTCTCCATGATCTCACTCTTTTAAGCTCATCCACATCAACAACCCAGGCAGCTCTCTGCACACTTGCAATTCTGGCCTCTTCTGCAATTTGCTTCGTTCCACCATTGGCAGCCATACCTTCAGCTGCTTGGGTCTTACACTCTGAAATTCCTTCCCTAAACCTCTCTGCCTTTCTCAGCATGCTTCTGAAAACTGACCTCTTTGACCTCAGTTTAAAATCCTGCCTGCCTGTGAACAACCTTCTGTTAAAGGCGTTTGCTTTATTTGTTCATGAGATCTGACTACAGCACCATTTATTGCCCATCCCTAATTGCCCAGAATTGACAACATTGCTGTAGGTCTGGAGTCTGAAGAAGATCCTGATGATGAGGAGGTCGGGGAGCCTGGGAAAGAGTGGGTCAGGGAACCTGGGGGAGAAAGGGGTCCGGGAGCCTGGGGGAGAGGGTTCAGGGAGTTTGGGGGAAGAAGGGGTCAGGGAGCCTGGAGGAGAGGCGTCAGGGAGGTTGGTGGAGAAGAGGTCAGGGAGGTTGGGGGAGAAGGGGTGAGGGAGGCATAGGAGAGGGGATGTGGGAGGCTGGGGAAGAGGGGGTAGAGAAATAGGCAGAGATTCTCCTCCCTGGCAGATTAGTTCCCATCGACTTGGCTGCCCAGCCATCATTCCCCACAGTGGAGAATTTACGCAGACACAGGCACAGCAGTATTTGCAGCATGTACATTGTGAGAGCTGGCTATGGAATGCACTTCTTTGTCAGCTTCATAATCGATGAGCTTTTTGACCAGGCAGTTTCAGGAATAAGTGTAGGCCTCAAATCCTATAAAATAACTTTAAACACAAAATAAAGATCTGGTTTCTGGCAGCTGCCGTCTCACCACTTTGCAGTTGTGTGGGCCCAGCACCACTGATGGTCATCTTCACAATAAATGCAGCTGTCTCCAATCACTGCTGACTCTATTCCCATCCTGCTCTAACTGTGCATGTTGTCTTCTGTCTTGTTGACAGTTCAAGGGGTTCAGAACAATCTAACAGCCACATCCAGTTTGGTCACTAGTCCGACACAGACCCAGACTAATTCCAGCTCAGGTGAGTAAAGCACCAGTCACCAGCAATAGTGCCCTCTTCACATCTCAGTGCATTGTTAACAGGATTAGAGTCTAGCAGGGAAATGGGCGAACCAGTAATTTGGGCAAATGGGTAAAGGGCAAAGCAGGAACTAGTGAAAGTGGGTAACAGCACAGCCCAGAAGCTTTAAAGAAGAACATAATTATGTTGGAAGCTGTTCAAAGAAGATTCACTAGGCTAATACCTGGAATGAGTGGGTTGTCAAATGAGAAAAAAATGCACAATCTAGGCTTATATCAACCTAAGTTTAGAACAGTAAAACTTAACTTGATTGAAAAATGTAAGACCCTGGAGAGTATTGATACAGAGTCAGCTCCTTCAGGAACTACAACCCAGTGAGAATCAGCACCTTTAGGTCAATAACCCAGTGAGAGTCATTACCTTCAGGAATTGTATCCCAATGAGAGTTAGCTCCTTCAGGAATGTATCTCAGTGAGAGTCAACATCTTCAGGATCAATACCCAGTGAGAGTCAGCACCTTTGGGATCAATAATCCAGTGAGAGTCAGCACCTTCAGGAACTGTATCCCAGAGATAGTCAGCACTTTGAGTGGAATTTAGTTGGGTGAATAAATGTGCAATTAGTTCTGACTTTTGATATATTCATTTGTTCTGACTGTGCTTATTTCATTCTCTCCTCGGTTCTCCTTCACTGTCCCTCCAGCAGTGGGGATGCAGAAGAACCTTGTTTTGAATTCCAGTGGTGTTACCATGGGCCAGACTAGCTCCACAGGTTAGTGAGTAACACTGTTACCCTGCCATTCCCAAAAATCCCATCACACCGATACCCTGGCAATCCAGGCATTTCCAGCATGCTGCTCCTCTCAGCACAGTTTAGAGGGAATATTGTGTGATTATTTCTCCTCTCATTTAGTCATTCTCATTTGTTCTGCTTTCACCCTCTAATCACAACAATATCTGCGGATTGCATGTTGGGGAGTTTGGGATCAGATTATTTTGGACTTTGGGATCGGGATGTGTTGGGGATTTTGGGAACAAGATGTATTTGGGATTTTGGTGATGGGAAGTGTTGGGGATTTTGGGATCAGAATGTTGGGGATTTTGGGATTGGGAGTTGCTGGGTTCAGGACCGGGATGTGTTGGGGATTTTGGATTCGGGAATGTGTTGGGGAGTTCGAGATCAGGATGTGTTAGGGATTTCAGGGCTGAGGTTGGAATAATGAGTCACTCTTTACAATGTTTCACTTCATAGTGGGCTCCACTGGCACTGATGACATTTTACAGAAAGACTACAAGTTTTTGCTGCTGGAGAAGGAAAACACTCCTCCCAAAAAGGACACGGAGCTTCTGATCATGACCAAGGACAGCGGCAAACTCTTCACCGCGTCTCCTGCCACCTTCACTGGTAACATGCAAAACTGCTCACCAAACAATTCCTGAACCCTGACCCAGCTAGAGACAACCACACCCTCCCGACTCATATCCAACTCAACACCCACTCTAGCCTGTCTCAAATCTGAATTCAAACCAACCCTGCACCCAACCCCAGGCAAAACCCAACTGTGGACTACATTGCCACAGACTTCAGTCTGGCCATAACCAGGCCCAGTACTTGCCCTTAGACTGCTGCTGTCACAGTAAAATAGCACCTGACTGCTTCCTCCATCCAGGCTCAAGAACAGTCTCACGGCCAGAGGAATCTCAGAACTCTTATCTCTCGGTATTAAATGCTGGACAGGGAACAATGGAAAAGCTTCAATGGAGCTCAATGCCCTGAACGAGGGAGGGATGATAAACAGCGAGGGTTCTTGCAGTTGACCAACCACTTAGGAGACTCTAGGAGACTCCAGAAACCTGAGTAGGTAGCAGGAGAGGAGAGAATGATTTATTAAACTGGTTGGGATCATAGTGACCATTCCACACAGGACTGAGAAGTGACAAATTCCAGACCACGTCACCACTTAATATTCACACTGAGTGAAAGTCCTGACAATTCCAACTGGAATCAATAATTTCCATAGGGATACTATGAGATAGAGATTAACAAAGAGGGCAAAATATTAGGAAGAGGAAATTGAGTTTTAGATGTAGAAAAAAATTGGTGAAATTAAAAATGGATGGGGAAGTGGGAAGTGCAGATTCCTCTCAAAGCCTTCACTACAACTCTGTGACCTAAATATGCACCTGCTCACCTATTACACCACCTCCAACTCCTCAGCATCCCACAGTCCTCTTTTTCTCTTGACTGGTCTCTCTCAAACCCTTTTCACTTTTGTATACTGCCTCAGCTCCAACCCTATCACACCCTTCACCTGCTGTATGTCTCTTACACTCATAACCCTCATGTCCCCTATGCTCCTCATGTTCATTGTCCCCTCACACCTTCTGTGCCCCACAGACCATCTCCGCACTTTGTTCACTCTCTGGGCAGAGGGAAACTGTGCCACTAGTAGACTGGATGACGTTAATCTAAAGGGTTTGGGGGCGCTCGATCTGGAGTGAAGGTTGGCTGGTTAATTTGATTCTAATTTGTGTTTCACAGCGTCAACCACAGATGACACATTGAAGAAAGAGACGTTGGGGATGAGCAGCACTGCACCAAGGCTAAAGGGTCAAACAAATGGTGAGCAGTGGATAGAACAGGTCACTCAGCACCTCCCAGAGTTTCACTGGAGCAATGTCTGAGATCCCATTTCTCTATGGCTTTATTTCATGAAGCAATAACATTTTTAATCGGAATTTAACTCAGAGTTTCAATTAAAGCTTTTTTTTTTGCTGTGGCTGTCTGATACCTGCTCTCTTTCTCTCTGTGTATAGCTATGTAATGTTCTATTTTTCTATCTGATACGGTCTACCTCTCCATCCAACTTTCTGTCTACCTTTCCATCTGAGTCTATCTCTCCACCTGACTTCTCTATCTGACTCAAGATTAAGGTGGTGCTGCAAAAGCACAGCAGGTCAGGCAGGATCCAAGGAGCAGGAAAATCAACGTTTCGGGCAAAAGCCCTTCATCAGGATTCCTAATGTACCCACTTCTGCCTTCTCTATCTGACTCTCTGTATCTGATTCTCTGTCTATGCCTCTCTTTCTCATTGTATCTGATAATGTTGTTTGTTCACTGGTGAATATTTGTTTCTATTTATCCAGGAGGTTTGAATATGGCGACTAAGGACAAGGCAACGTATGCAGGTCAGTGAAAACACGCAGTTGTTTATGTCCCATATTGCCTGACAAGCCGAAACACTGAGCTGAGATTCGGTGATCATTCAAAGCACAAAGGTTGTGAATATAAAGAACTCTAAGGTTTTGTTCATGATCAAGGTACAATAGGGGGCGTTTCAGGTCACCGTGCATGTCTCATGTATTTGGAAGAGCTTTCCAATGAATCTTCTGCCCAGCTGCTCTCTCCTCAGCACCCTGCATGTATTTCATAAGAACATAAGCACATACGAAATAGGAGCAGGAGTAGGCCATCGGGCCTGTCAAGTCTACTCTGCCATTCAATAAGATTATGGCTGATCTTTTCATGGTCTCAGCTCCACTTACCAACCTGCTCACCATAACCCTTAATTCTTTTACTGTTCAAAAATCTATCTATCTTTATCTTAAAAACATTCAACAAGATAGGCTCAAATGCCTCACTGGGCAAGGAATTCCCAAACCTTCTCCAATTCTCTTTGGAAAGTTTCTAGTGAAACTGTTTCCACACGCCTTTTTAGACAACGCATTCCACATCATAACGGCTTGTGTTAGAAAACTTCTCAACTTGCCCTCTGGTTCCTGTGCCAATCTCTTTAAATCTGTGCTTGCTTGTTACCGACCCTCCTGCCGCAGGAAATGGTTACATTCTGTCAAAACTATTCCCGATTTTGAACGCCTCAATTAAATCTCCATTTAACCATCTCTGCTTCAAGGTGAACAATCCAGCCTTCTCCAGTCTCTCCACATGGACTGAAGTCTCTCATTCCTGGTACCAAGCTGTCTCCAAGGCCTTTACATCCTTCCCAAAGTGTGGAGTTTTGTAAATTTTCACTGCAATGTCTTCCCAGTTGTATTGTGGAGTACTATTACAATATAATGTGGGATTAGGCCACTACTGAGGTTGATGATTGGTCATGATCTAAGATGGTGAAGTAGGTTTGAAAGGCTGCATTCCAATATATTCTCTGCCTCCTCTTTATAAAGCACAGAATCAGACACCTCATCCCCCAGTATACTGCTTGCCTGTCGGCCAGCCAGCGGATGGCCCCATTCCCTAGTTGTATTGATAATTTCTCGTTTCCTGTGCCTCTACTTGCAGAGATCCGATCGAGTGAGGAGAACGTGGGCTCCCTGCCTTCCTGGTGCTCCTGCTGTCGCTGCTGCACGTGGTGGAAGTGGCTGCTGGGACTGCTGTTGGCCTGGTTACTGCTCCTAGGCCTCCTCCTTGGCCTTATCGCACTGGGTAAGACTGGGGGTGAGGGGAGAGGGGGTGAGGGGAGGGGGTGTGCCACAGGGGCCAATGAATGTTGGGGGAGAGCATGGTTTACCAGACTGATTCCTGGGATGGCAGGACTGATGTATAATGAGGAACTGAATCAGTTCTGATTATATTCACTTTGAAGAATGGGGGGAGACTCTTATAAAAAAAACTTATATAATTCTAACAGTATAGACACAGGAAGGATGTTCCCAATGACTGAGGAATCCAGAACCAGGGTTCACAGTTTGAAGACACAGGTTAAGCCATTTAGGACTGGCATGAGGAGAAATGTCTTCACCCAGAGAATGGTGAGCCTGTGGAATTCTCTGCCACAGAACGCAGTTGAAGCCAAGGTATTGAATGCTTTCAAGAAGGAGTTAGATATAGTTCTTCAGCTAAAGAACCCTAAGCAGAAACAGGGTGCTGAATTAGATGACTAACCATGATCAAAATGAATGCAGAGCAAGCTCAAAAGGCCAAATAGCCTACATCTGTTCCTAACTCCGATTATTCTAAGGTGGCTCACCTCAGGAACTATGATTGGGCACTAAATAGTGGCCTTGTCAGTGATGACCACTTCCTGAGGACAGTTACAAATCAGTAGACTGAAGAACTTGGGCTGGATCTTTTCCTGATTGGTTAGGTGTTGGTGAAGGCAGTGCCTCCATTGGTGTGACGCTGTTGTGGGTTAGGGTTTATGGTGAGCTCCTGGCTGAACCAACCATCAAAAGAGAACTAGCCACAGTACATGCAGGCAGCTAGGTGAGGAGTCATGGCAATTTGTAGTAGGTCAGGGAAACATTGGAGCTTTTCAAACTTTGAACCAAAGTCTGGGGATCTTGAACGTTTTCTGCCTCTGCCCTTCCTTGGCTGGTTCCGGCCAGCAGTTTTCCTGGTGGGAATAACTGAATGTAAGGGAGGAGAAAATGTGAGCTTAATTCTCCTGCACTGATCCTACTAGGATCAAGGGGAAAATCCAGCATTTGTGTATTGATTTTGGTGGTCATGATTTGGAGGTGCTGGTGATGGACTGGGGTGTACAAGGTTAAAAAAATCACACAACACCAGGTTATCAGGTTTATTTGGAAGCGCTAGCATTTGGAACGCTGCTCCTTCATCAGGTGGTTGTGATGGTTGAAGGAGCAATGTTCTGAAAGCTAGTGCTTCCAAATAAACCTATTGGACTATAACCTGGTGTTGTGTGATTTTTGATGGTGTGGACAATGGTCTGGAGCAGGGGAGTGGTGAAGGGGAAGTGACCACTTTGATTTGGGTGTAGTCTGGTCACCAGGTTGCCAACTCTAATTGGATACAACTCTGGGAATTCATCACGTGATCTCTTCCCTCCAATCACTGCAGCCTGGTGAAATAGACCCTGTTCTCCAACTTTTTATAATTATTGGAGAGAAGTGTGAAGAGAAGCATAGTTAACCCCAGGGATTTTACTCCTTCAGCTTCATGTTGAATTGCGTTGGGGATTGATCTACAATTCTTTGAGAATCCAGAACAATCCTAGAGGAATGGGAACCTCCTCAATCTAGTTTTCTAATCATTTTTGTTTTGGCTCCAACTGTTCAGGTTAAGCTCTGATTGGCAGTATGATTGCTATAGTGACCACTAACCTATGTGACTCTATTTCTGCAGCGGAAGAGGTGAGAAAGCTGAAATCCCGTGTCAGCGAACTAGAATCAAGACCAACCTTTGGGAAGCTGATTTCTGATGATGCCAATATCCCGAAGAAAGAATCAGATAATGAGCTGGGTACAGCAGCTGGTGGCTCAGAAACAAAGATTGAACATAACCTATGGAATCGGATAAAAAACAAATTAGACACCCCAGAATATCAAGGTGAGAGTGCAAAAGTCCTGGTAAAATGGCCAAAGTATTTGGTGTTTGGAACATTGTTAAATGCAGTGAGACTTCCCCATGATTAATGTTTAAAATCAAGATTATTCCATCTGAAATCAGCAGAAAATCTCTATTTCTAACTCACCTGCTCCCCATATATCTCCATCCCACCTCCATATCCCTCAATTCCACCCTTTCCCCAAATCCTTCAATCCCACCTCTTCCCATTTCCCTCAATCCCATCAAGACTGTTGTGAAAAGGACAAGGATGGATCTGAAATCTGAGTTCTAATTTGGGAGTAGGCCAGTTTTAGTAAGATCAGGTTATGATTTGGCCAGAGTTACCGGGAGCAGATACTTTTAGCTAAATCTGTGTCAGAGCAGTGGGACTCATTCAAGAAGACAATAGGAAAGTACAGGGCCAACATGTTCCAATGAAGATAAAGGATGGGACCAACAAATCCAGTGTACCCTGGATATCAAGGAATAATGATTGGCTAAAGCGAAAAAGGGAGGCTTGTGGCATATACATGGACTCAAAACAGCAGAAGCCTTAAATGCGTATGGAATGTGCAAGGTGAGCTTAAAAGCAAATTAGGAGAACAAATAGGGGGCATGGAAGAATAATAACAGGTAAAACAAAGGAGAATCCTGAGTTATTTTACAAATACGTTAAGGGAAAGAGTAGGGTCCATTAAGGACCACAGTGGCAATTTGTGCATGGATGCAAAGACCATGTGTGTAGTTTAAATGATGTTTCTTGTGAGTGAGATGATGTGGGTATAGAAATCAGGGAGGAAGGCTGATACATTTAAAGAAATTAGCATAGAACGAGAGGAGGTTCTGAGTGGTTTGCAGTCTGGAAAGGAGAGAAATCTGCAGGGCTGGATGAACTGTATCCCAGGTTTGGCAGGGGCACTGGCAATAATTTTCAATTCCTCTCCAGCCACAGGAGAGGTGCCAGAGGACGGGAAGACAGCTAATTTGGTACCGTCATTCATGAAGGAAGGAAGGGATGAATTGGGAAACTGCAGGCCACCAGTCTAACCTTAGTGGTGGAGAAACTATTGGAAGCAATTCTGAGGATTGATCTGCACTTGGGGAAGGAGGGATTAGCCAAGAACAATCAGTGTGGTTTTGTTAGCAGCAAGTCATGACTGACCAACTGAATTGAAATTTTTGAAAAGGTGACCAGATGTGTCGATCAGGGCAAACCTTGTGAAAAGGTCGCACATGGGAGACTGATAGCAAAGATAAAAAACAATAGGATCCAAGAAAATTTGGAGCAAACTGGATCCAGAATTGGCTGGGTGACAGTGGGTGTTCGCCAAGGAGAGCTTTTGTGACTAGAAGCAGGGTCATTACTGTTTGTGGTATATAAAAATTATTTAGACTTGTACGTAGGAGAGTTGATCAGTGAATTTGCAAATGATATGAAATTTAGTGTAAAGTAGTGAGGAGGATGGCCTTAAGTTACAGGAGGATATAGATGGGCTGATCAGTGGCAAATGGAATACAATCTGGAGAAGTGGGCAGGACAAACAAGATGAGGGAATAGTACCGAGGACCAGAGAGACCTCAGTGTGCATGTGCACCAGTCCCCTAAGATATTGGCATAGGTTGATAAAATGATTAAGAAAGTATATCAAAGACTTGTCCTTTTTAGCTGACGCTTGGAGGTTAACAACAGGGAGGCTTATGCTGGTACTGTGTGAACTTCTGGTTAGGACACAACTGGAATATTGTATGTGGTTCTGAACATCACATCATAGGAAGGATATGGTTGCACTGGAAAGAGTGCAGAGCAGACTGACCAAGATATTGCCTGGGCTAGAGAATTATAGTTTCGAAGAGAAATTGGGTAGACTAGGTTGTTTTCCTTGGAGCAGAGATGGCTGAAAGAGGGGCCATGATTGAAGTGTATCAAATTATGAAGGGCATAGACAGAGTAGACAGAAAGGAACTTTTCCCCTTGGTGGAGGGATCAGTGACCGGACGACACAGAGTTAGGGTATGGGGCAGGAAGGCTGTGAGGAAAACGTTTTTCACTCAGAGGGTTGTGGGAATCTGGAGCTCTCTGCTTGTAAGGATGGTAGAGACAGAAATCCTCATACTATTTAAGAAGTATTTAGACGTGTATTTGTGATGCCAGGACATACAAATATAGGGGCCAAGTGCTGGAATATGGGATTAGAATAGTTAAGTTGTTTTTGACTGGCACAGACTTGGTGGGCCAAAGGGCCTTTTCAGTGATGTTGACCTCTTTGACTTCCTCCTATCCTTCAAACCCATTTTGTTCATATCCCTCAATCCCATCTCCTTTACATCCTAATCCCACCTCCTCCATTTTCCTCAATCCCCCTAACTCCCATATTCCTCATTTCCACAACCTCCCCCCACCCGTATTCCTCTTTTCAAAAACATTGTTTATTGTCTCCTCTTGCCATTTTCACTGTCAACACAATTATTCTCTTAGTCAGAGAATTCCTTTGTGTTCCTGCTGCCCTGAATTCTTTTCTTTTTTTGCTTCATATAGGCTGAGATTTGAACCAAACTTGAGTTGGTTAAATATTCGAGCTCGATAGATTACTGTCAATACGCTGTTACAGGGTGAGACATTCAGTGCGATGCTGGATAGAAAATGGGGAGACAGAGATGTACTGTAACATGTGTGGATTAGTCAAAGCCCACGTTAGTGCTCTGAAGAGCTGGGTTCAATTCTCACCTCTGTAGCTGGTGGAATTTAAATTCAATTAATCAGTAAATCTCGAGCTTGAAGCCTAGTCTCTGTAATGATGACCAAGCAATTGTCATTGATTATTGTAAAAGTCCAACTGGTTCACCAAAATCCTTCAGTGCAGGACGTCTGCCATCCTTAGCTGGTTTGGCTGCCATGGGACTCCAGACCCTCTTACCTGCCCTCTGAAATTCAAGGGCAATTAGGGATGGGTGGAAAATGTTGGCCTCACCATGAGACCATGAAAGGATAAGTGAGTATTGACCTTCAGCACTCAGCGATTTGTTAAATGTTAGAAATTACTTTTAAGTAGCAGTTACTAATCGGGAAGTGGTCATATTAATTTACCTCTGTGTTTCTGGCCAGCACTGATTCTCATTATCTTTCATTACAGAATCAGTGCGAGGACGACAGGGTGAGTAACTGACACAACAAATCTTTCACTATATTTGACTAGAAGCTTTCCAGCCCCTTGTTGATTTGCTAGGAGATGGATTTGGGGAGAGGGTGGTAGTACTGGGAAAATAAGGGATGCATCCCTCTGCTGAGGAAGTTTTCCATGGATAGTCAGGGATCTGAATGAGGTCCCTGCATCCTAGAGGTGAGAAGCCAAGTTAGAAAATTGCAGACGAAATTCGGTCTTCTTATTTTGGCAAGGTCAACATTTTGTGCCCAACAGCGGAGGCCCTACCATATAACAGATAGCCATTGCCATGGAGACAGCTCCCTTAGGGAGTCCAGGAGGCCACTGAAGCGTAAGGCTCCATATCCCAAAGAGGAGGCTAAGGTCAAGTGAGTCCATGTTTGCAGCTAAAACAATAAACAATTCTCCAGAGGATTCTCCCTCCTTCGATGGACCAACTTTCTGTGGTCCTGATCATTTCACCTTGTAGAGGCTCTTCTCCAAGGGGAGCCCCATGTTGAGGTATCTACACTCTCCCAATGAGCCTCAGCACTGCCTATCTCTGCCCATGGAGCTGGTGAGGCTCCAGAGCTGACTGGGTTTGTACCATTAAGAGACAGTCCACCTCTTTAATAGGACAGAGCAGAGGTGACCAGTTAGGAGACACATTATCAGTAAGTGCAAACCCGAAACCTGCATTTTCTCCCCATTTTGGTTTTCCAAAGCTTGTTGGAATGTGAACCCCAAAGTCGTAGTTAGCTCTGTCAGAGAGCCAGCAGTGGTATTTGGGCCTAATGGCTGCCTCTACATGGTGTGACTCTGTGTACTGTTTATGTATTCTTCTAGCTCTTTCTCCCCACAGTATGACAACAATTCTGTACTCTGTTCCCTGACCCTCTTCCCTTTTGTTGGTGGTTCTAAAAGATATTCTTTATGTTCTGTTGCCTTTTTAACAGGTTCTCCAGGGATTAAAGGTAAGTCAGAAATTTACTTTTTACTCCATTCCCCATTCATCACCTGGTCACTCTCTCCCTGTATCTAACTCTCTCTCCCTGTCTTGCTTTGGTCTCTCTCTCTGTCTTTATCTTTTTTTCTGTTTCTGAGTCTCTCCCTTGCTCTATCTCTCTTGTTCTCTCTTTCTGTCTTTCTCTGTCTCCCTCTCACCACGTTTCTCTCTCTCTCTGTTCACATTTGAGTCTGACTTGCTCATCTTTTCCACTTTCTCCCTTTCTATGGGTCTGTCCCATTTCTGTAGTCGTGTTAACATTTCCATTTACCTGTTCCTGTTATTTTATTTGCAGGTGAACAAGGATTTCCCGGAATTCCAGGTAACTTTAATTTGAGTCACAGTTATATGTATTCTTTGCATCATTCTATCAGATTGAGGTGTGTTTGTAAGAATAGAGAAATCTCAGGAGTATTAAATGGCTAATTGGCCCCATTCATTTCAGAAATTAACTCCACCCAGCTCCTTCCTTTACCTCTCAATCATGCCACTCACTTTCTCTGATACCACAAACCCCAAACTTCATGCTTTGAGACAGGGACTTTGAGATTTTGCCTCTGGTTATTTTGCTAATCATTATCACATCTATGGCCTCTGCTCAGGGACCCTCCTGTCAGTGGAATAAGTTAGTCCTTGTCTATTCACCGCATGATTTTGAATGTTCCCATGAAATCTCCCTTCTCTGACCTTAGGAGAACTGATTCCACATGAACTGAACTCCTTCATACCTGGTACCATTCTAGTAAATCTCCTCTTTACCTTCTCCCATCCTTGACATTGGTCTTGACTGCACACAGTCCTCCAGCTGGGGCTGAGGCAAGTACAGCATCACACCCTCATTTTTGTCTTGTATGCCTCTTCAGAAAGTAAGAATCATATAAAGTTTCAGTACCATGGTAATGTATTCTCTAGTTCATTTTCTCTTTATGGAATAAGATCAGTGTAAACATGGTTTGTTGATAGAAATATCGGGGTAAGATTGAGAAATGGTAAAACAAGAAGTTTATGTTGCAGAATTCTCATTTCCTGTTATGCCAGTTCTTATTGGGCAGTGAGCCTCCCTACCCCCAGCTCCTATTGGTCAGTGAGCCTTTCTGCCCCAAGCTCCTATTGGTCAGTGGACTGAGTCGTAGCTTTTTACAATCTCTATTAATGACTGAGACCAAGAAACTGAGTAACGTAGCGAGGGTTGACCATATATACAGTTAAAAGGGAATGTAAGCTGTGTGGAGGACACAGAGAGGCCACAAAGAGATACAGGCAGGCTGCATGAGTGGGTAACAAGATGGTCGATGGATCATGATGTGAAGCACTTTGAAGTTTTTCATTTTTATAAGTAAAAAAAAGATATAGGCAGGTTATATGAACATAATGTGAAGAAGTTCAAAGTTTTTTTGTATTTTGATAGGAAAAATAAAAAGGCAGAATATTTTTTAAAAGGTGTGAAACTTGTAAGTGCTGATATTAAGAGAGACTTGGGTGTGCTCATGCAAGGAACATTCAAAGTTAATATGCAGGTACTGCAAGCAATTAGAAAGGCAGATGGCTTGTTGGCACTTATTGTAGGGGATTGGGTTGCAGAGAAGAAAAATCTTACTGCAATTATAAAGGCATTTAGGGAAATCACATCTGAATACAATGTGTAGTTTTAGTCTGCACACGTAGGGAAAGATATCCTTGCCTTTGAGGTGTACTGCAAAGTTTCCTGGAATAACGGTTTGTTCTATAATGGGCTGATGGCTTTGCCCTGTAATGAGATGCTGAGTAAATTGAGTAACTATTCCCTGGAGTTGAGAAGAATGATAGGTGATCTCACTGAAACATAGGAGATTCCAATGGGGTTTCACAGGGCAACACTGAAAGGTTGTCTCCCTTTGGTAATCTAAGAGACGGACACAAGTCTCAGTCCTAAATGATCAGCCCCTTTCCTCAGACGGATAGAATATCTTCACTCAAAGCTTTTGATTTTTTGGGATTCTTTATCCAGATGACTGTGGATGCTCCATCATTGAATATATTTAAGGCTGGAATAGACAGACGTTTGGTCTCTCAGGGAATATGCGAAATGGGGAGTGAGTGGGAAAGTGGGGCCCAAGATTAGTTGTGATCGTATTAAATGATGGAGAAGGCTCAATGAACCGATTGGTCCAATTCTGGTTCTATTTATAATGTTATAGAGTCATAGAGTCACACAGCTAGGAAATAGATCCTTCAGTCTGACCATTCCATGCTGACCATAATCCCAAATCAAACTAATCCCATTTGCCTGCACTTGGCCCATATCCCTCCAAACATTCCCTTATATAAATGTCTTTTAAACACTGTAACGTCCATCACTTTCTCTAGAAGTTCATTCCACACATGAAGTCCATCTGTGTAAAAGAAATTGCTCCTCATGTCTTTTAAAAATCTTCCTCCTCTTACTTTAAAAATATGTCCGCAATCTTGAAATCCCCCACCCTAGGGAAAGATCACGTGCCATTCATCTTATCTATACCCCTCATTACTTTATAAACCTTGATAAGGTCACCTCTCAACCTCCTACACTCCACTGATAAAAAGTCCCAGCACATCCAGCCTCTCCTTGTAACTCAAACCCTCTTTTCTTATGACCCTATTATTGGCCAATACAGTCGGTTCTGCTATAACGTGCGTTTCCTCAACACGAATTTGCTGTAAGGGGATTGAAGGATTTTGAACCATTAATCGTAGAAAGTGAACTTTCCTCACCTGTATTGACTATAATGTGATTCTGCTCCCATTGATTTAAATTATGTTGCTATTATGTGATTTTCTAATATTGCGGGATCGCATGGGAATGGAACTATCGTGTTATATCAGAACAGAACGTAATGAGGAACTTTAACAGACAATCTGTGTATGTATTTTAAAATAATTGGGTGATTCATATGACTATTAATGTTAATATTTCTCTACAGGTCCAATGGGCCCTCATGGAGCTCCTGGACATGACGGTCAAAGAGGACCAAAAGGAAACACAGGTAAGAGCCAATTATTGATTACAGCGTTATGAGGATGGAGGAGTTACTGACAGTTGGGAAACAGGGGAAATTTATTGACCAATAGCAAATAGGGGCACTATTGATGAATGATCATTGATCATTGATTTGTTTCTTGTTCACTTTCAGGTGAACCTGGAGAGAAAGGTGCGAAGGGAGCTTCAGGTGATTCTGCGTCATTTGCAAAAGGAGAGCGAGGTAGGAAGATATTTCAGCTGAGGGAGAATAATAATTTATTTTGCTTCTAAATATCTTGATGAGTCCATGACTAAGACTACAGTTCAGTTTGTTACTGGGTCGCTGAAGGCTGTCAGACTGAAATGTGCTGTTACAGCCAGGTCTCTACAGTTAGAGGAACAAGAAATAAACTGAATGGGCTCCCCATGCCTAAATCATACTATCACTATCAGAGCTGGCAATCCCCCGCACTCTCTTCTATTTGTTGGTGCAGAGCCAGAATGCCATAGGGAATGGTTCCAGGACTGTGTGTCTATGACCTCTGTTATTGACTCAGCCAGGGGTCATGTGGTCATTGGGCAATTACGGTTCACACCATTGCCATATTTCATGAATTGACTAGCCCCAAGATGTTGAGAAATCTGCAGAAATTTCATAGTTTTAGGTGACTTACTGTCTCACTGGCAGTATTATAAATGAAGAATGCAGAGCAATAGAATTGTACTTTGAGAACAAACCAAGAAATGAACCATATGCATGTCCTCTCTCCCAATAATCCATTTCTTTGGAGTTCCCAATCCTCCTCGTCGAATGTATTCCGATGGTTTTGACTGTTTTTCTTGTTGGGGTAAAAACTCAGGATGTCATGTGATTCTATTCTGTATCAGTGTTTGTGCTCAGTGTAAAACATATTGTTTGTATTTTCAGGCGAACCAGGTCTACCTGGCCCCCCAGGGCTACCAGGAATGAAAGGTAAATGCAGAAGTTTAATTGATCATTCGATCCAGGTGATGCACCTCATGAGAGTGTTTGGAACGCTGTGCAACCAAACCCACCATTTGTAATTTGAAATCTTGTTGTTTGCTACAGAGACAGTTATGTAAAAGATAACCAAATGCAGTACAAAAAGGAGTTAGGAGAAAAGTTACAGACAAATTAAGGAAGTAAAGAGAAACTACAAAAACAGATTACCAAGAAATAGAAAAATAAATAGTGAAATATTCTACAGACAGAAAGTAAATTAACTATCACAACAGATCAGAACTACTGAGGGATCACATGATAAACTCACTGGTAAACAACTGTGAAATGCAGAATATATCAAATAATTGTGTCACCTCCATGTTTACCAGTTTATCTGAACAATTTACTCTTGTAATCATAAAAAGATTCTCGAGAAGGTACAAAAGATGTTGACAAGGATAATACCAGAATTGATTGAGGAAAGGTTTAACAGTTTGGGACTCTTTTCTGAGAGAAGAGAAGATTGGGGATGGGGAAGGGTTTAGAGACCCTTACTTTTATTCAGGAGTTTGGTTCAGCAAAGGTAGAGATGATGTTTCTATTTGTGGGAAAGACCAAAACTGTAAATGTTAACATGTCACAAAAAGAAATCAGGAGGAAATTCTTTACCCTGAGAGAGCATGAACATGGAACTGGTTGTCATAGAGAGTGATTGAGATGAAGAGTGTCAATTTGGGAAGCTGGATAAACATGTGATGAAAAAAGGGATAGAGGAATATGTTGATGGGGTAAAATGAATGAGGGTTGGTGGGACCTCTTGTGGAGCTGGTTGTTCTGTGCTTTCTGAATAACTTAATTGTCATTCAAATAGAAACATACTCTACTGCACTGGTTACTTCAGTGTGCCAGGGATCCAGGCTTGATTCCAGTCTTGGGCAACTACCTGTATGGAGTTTGCACGTTCTCCCCATATCTGCATGGGTTTCCTCCCACAGTCCAAAGATATGCAGATTTGATAGATTGGCCATGCTAAATTATCCTGTCATGTCCAGTGATGTGCAAGCTAGATGGACTAGCTATGGGAAATGTGGGGTCATGTGGATAGGGTTAGGAGAGTGGATCTGGGTGGGACACTCTTTAGAGGATCGTTTCAGACTTGATGGACACAATGGCCTCTTTCTGCACTATAGGGATTCTGTGATTCACTCAGTGCAGGTACTCTTTGCAAATTTCTGGTCATGTTGAAGTTTCAAAGTTAATTTCCACCAAGCAGCAATTTCTTCAATCTGCCAGTTTCAGTGTGAGCTAACTCAACCTCTTTATTTCTGACAGGTGCCTCTGGACCAGTTGGTCCTCAAGGTAATTAGATTTTCTCATTTTCTGGTAAGAAGTTTTGGTAAGAATGCTGATCCTGTTTTGTCAATAAGAATCCTTCAATGCAGCCTGGAGAATGAAAATGGAATTCTGACACAGCAAAATACCAGCTACCATTTGCAGTGTCTCATCGTGGCTATGAATTGTGGAACAGATTCATGCTTTTAATTCTTTGTCTAGATTATTGGTTATGCTTGGTGGAGTTTTTCAGCACAACAGTCATTGTAGCACCAGTTATTCATTCGCTGTAATGAACTTTAGGTCATTTTGAGAATGTGAAAGATCCATTGTAAATACAAGTTCCTCTTTCTTTTGTGAGAAAGTTTGGTTCAATAACAACAACCTCTGCAACATTTTATGTTGCCTTTCAAATAGACCATCCCTTTTAGCCTGGAGCTACCTAAGTAGGTGTGGGTCAAGGAAGTGTCTACCATGATCCATAAACTTTCAATGAGAAGTCTGTGTCTCTACCATAGAGACTTGACTCCAGCTTCTCACTGTGTGGTGTCTCAGCGCGAATCTAACTCTGTAACATTGCACAGGTCTGTCACTTCCTAGAAACTGAGGAAGTTGAGAAGTGAGAATCTAGCAGGAGAAGAATGCGGGTGAAATTATTTGTAATTTGTGATCATTAATCCAAGATTATTCCTCTCTGTAGGTCCTCCAGGATCTTCAGGGTTCAAAGGTGACATTGGACATCCAGGTCCTAAAGGTAAGCCCTCAGGAGTGTCCAATTACTGATATGTTAACAAGATGGGAATGGTTTATTTATGAATGAACAAGGAAGATTCTAAAGGTAAAATATCACCTGTAAGAAAATAACTTCAAACTTAGTAAATGACTGCTTGCAGAATGTTTCTATCATAATTCCTCCAAAATTGCTCATTGTTGAAATCCACAAGTTCAAACTAACCATGTGAAAGACCATTTGAAAAACATTCACTGTGCCAAATGCACTAACACATCCTTTATTATTTTATAGAAATGCTTTTTAATTTATACCATGCCCACCTGAACTCCATTCACAGACCAGCAAAATTTAGTCTTGTCAGCAATGCTTATGTTCCATTAAAGAATTTTTAAAATGCCTTTAGTTTGACTCCACTGGAAGGATTGTGTCCAATTTTGGTCCCCACACTAAGAAAGGATGCCGAGGCATTAGAGCAAGTGCAGAGGAGATTTACCATTTATCACAGAGTCATAGAGTTCTACAGTACAGGAAAAGGCCCTTTGACCATTCGAGAATGTGCTGTTCAAAAACAACCACCTATTCTCATCCCATTTTCTAGCACTTGATTCATGGCCTTGGCATCACAAGTGCAAATCTAAATATTTCGTAAACGTTATGAGGGTTTCTGCTTCTGCCATCTTTACAGTCAGTGAGTCAACATCCTGGCAATACGCTCTGCACCCTCCTCAGTGCAATCACATCCTTCCTCTAATGTGGATTCCAGAACTGCAGAACTGTAGCCTGACCAATATTTTACTTAGCTTCAGCATAACATTCCTGCTCTTAAACTATGCCTCAGCAAATATTGACAAGTATTCCATATGCCTTGTTAACCACTTTATCCAACTGTCCTGCTACCTTAAGAGACTGGTGGACAACCATACCAAGGCCTATTTTGATCCTTGGTCCTTCTCAGGGTCCCAGGTATTCCCTTACCTTGTTTGTCCTGCCCAAATTGCCTCACAGCGCCAGGGACCCGGGTTCAATTCCCACCTCGGGCAACTGTCTATGCGGAGTTTGCACATTCTCCCTGTGTCTGCGTGGGTTTTCTTTGGGTGCTCCGGTTTTCTCCCACAGTCCAAAGATGTGCAGGCCAGGTGAATTGGCCATGCTAAATTGCCCGTAGTGATAGGTGCATTAGTCAGGAGTAAATGTAGGGGAATGGGTCTGGGTGGGTTGCTCTTTGGAGGGTCGGTGTGGATTTGTTGGGCCGACGGGCTTGTTTCCACACTGTAGGGAATCTAATCTAATCATCAAATGCATCACCTCTCACTTATATGGATTGAATTCCATTTGCCACTGATTAACTCATCTCACCAGCCTGTCTATATCTTCCTGTAATCCATGACTATTTACCACCCCACAAACTTTCATGTGTCATCCACAAACTTATTGAGCAACCCTCCTAATCATTTATATACAGTATATCACAGACGGCAAAGGTCCCAACACTGATCCCTGTGGAAGCCCCCAGAACACAAACTTTCAATTGCAAAAATAACCCTTAGCCATCATGCTCTGCTTCCTGCCACTCAGCCAATTCTGGATCCAATTAGTCAAATTTCTTTGGATTCCCCCGGTCTCTTATCTTTGCTATCACTCTCCCATGTGGGACATTATCAAAAGCTTTGCTGGAATCCAAGTAGACATTGTTGAATACATTGTCCTTATCTACACCCCTGCTTACCTCATGGAAAAATTCAGTCAAGTTGGTCAGACGTGACTTACCCCCAACAAAACTGTGCTGTTTTTGACTAATCCCTGCCTCTCCAAGTGCAGATTAGAACTGTACCTCAGAATCGCTTACAATGCCACTGAGGTTAGGCTGACAGGCCTGTAGTTTGCGAGTTGATCCATTGATCCCTTCTTGAATGAAGAGACCACATCGGCTGTTCTCCAGTCCTCTGGCACCTCTTGTAGGCAGAGAGAAATTGAAAATTATTACCAGTCCCCGTTCCATTTCCTCCCTTGCTTCACACACAAGCTCAGGATATATTTCATCCGGGCCTAGAAATGTATCTACTTTCAAACTCACCAGACCACACATAACCTCCTGTGCTAATTTCTTTAATTATATCACAGTCCTTCTCCCTGATTTCTATATCCACATCATGCTACTCACTGGTGAACACTGATAGAAAATGTTAATTTAGGACCCTTTGGCTGTATGCATGAAATACCCCAGTGGTGCTTAACAATCTTTCCCTAGTTGATCTTTTATCCTTAATGTACATGTAAAGTAACTTAGCATTTTCCTTTATTTTACCTGTCATTATTCCTTCATGTTCCTTTCTTGCTCTCCTAATTTCCTTTTTAAGTTTCCCCTTGCACATTCTATACTCCTCTCGGGCTTCTGCTATTTTGAACCCTCAATATGTTCCATAAGTCTCCCTTATGTGGAGAGACTGAAGAAGCTCGGATTGTTCTCCTTTGAGCAGAGAAGGTGAGGGAGGTGTTCAAAACCACAAAGGGTTTTGAAGTGTGGAATTGTTGGAAGGTTGAACACCTGGGAACAGATTTCAAGAGGAAATTGGATAAATGTTTGAAAGAAGAAAAATTGGCATAACACTGGGGAATAAATTGGGAAAGTTGGGCTGAATGGGTAGTTTGTTGAATGAATGGCCTTCTCCTGCATTGTAACATTTGATAATCACACAGGTCGATGCATCACATCACATCACATCACATCAATGTTATGTTTTCCTCAGAGCATGTCTTGTAATGGCAAACCACAGGGAGAGAGGCCTATTTCCCTCTTGCTCATTTTCTGATGTCAAAAATGCAACTTTTATTGAAGGTCCCCTGTTTCTCTGATACCTGCGTCATTCCGTCCATTACATAGTGGCACTTGTTGTATTGATGCATTTGTAGCCATTTCGTGACACCTTCAACATACCTTTTTCCTTTCCTCCCAGGTGAAAAAGGATTGAGTGGCATTCCCGGGCCTAAAGGTAATGTTACAGTAATGAATGCTTTTCAGGCCATTGACTTTCACTGATTGTATTCCAATACTGAGCCTCAATCTCAGGCCTATATTCTTGACGATTTTTGTTTTATAATTATTCTCTTGTGTTGCTGTTTCAGGTGATATGGGAGAGAGGGGTTCTCGTGGTTTACAGGGTAAGCAGCTCTTTTTTTAACAGGGAAACATTCATTACGAAACACAGAAAGTAGTGAACCCAATAACAAAAATGGAAATCACTGAAGAAACTCAGCAGGTCCAGCAGCATCTATTGAGAGAAAGCAGGGTTGATGTTTCGACTCCAGTATGACGCATCTTCTGAAGAAGAGTTAAATCTGTTTTCTCTACAGAGATGCTGTCAGAACTGCTGAATTGCTGTAGCAATTTCTGTTTTTGTTTCAGATTTCCAATGTTTGTAGTTCTTTCTTTTATTGTAATGAACTCAATGAGGTGGCTTTGCCCACAGTGTTTCCGAACAGTAATGAAACTTTGCTAAAGCCTTGAAATGCTCTTGAGCCATGAATATGATGATGTCAGATTCCATTGCCAGGCAAGGCTTTGAGCTGGTGTGAATTAACGGGACAGAGGTTGAGATGCTTCAACAGAAGTCCAACTCCCACATGTAACAGGAACACAATTGTGCGGTGACCTCCCCTCCTGATACTGATCTTGAGGTTGATGTGTTAGGGATCTGCTGTGAGCAAGGTCGGGAACACTGATTGGACGTATTGATCATGTCTGACCTTGTTATTGGTCACTTGGTACCTTGTCCTCCTAATGCATTACTTACACAGCCAATTAGAAAATGAATGGACTCAGTTCTCCAGGTGGATGATTCCCGACTGCCAAGAAATCCAACAACTTCTGCAATACTTTTATAACCAATAGAAGAAAAACTACAAATGATAACAATAATATAATTTATCTCTGACTGGCCTGTGTCCACAATAGATTTATTTCCTCTGGGGATGGATCAGTGCAATCACAAAGAGAGAATTTTTTAAATTCTGGGATTCCAGCACAACATAGGGGAATTGTGCTGTTGGGCTGTAGCATCAACATTTATTCTCTGTGCTCTGAGTGAGCCTCTGTGTCTGGAACTTCTCTCTCTCTCCCAGTCCAAAGTGATCCTGACAATTGAGGAGGGCCTCATACAATCGGAGCAAGAGCAAAGTCAGACAATCTACATCCACATTAACCGCCCTTTCCTGGATTTCCTGCAGGTGAACCAGGTCCTCGGGGACAGCCCGGTGTCGCAGGAGAACCAGGGCAGAAGGGATCAACCGGTGAGTGATCGGGCCACATCCTCCACATTCTCAATTTACTCAAACTCTCACTCCTTCCTTCCTTTACCCACTGCCAGTCTCTCTCAGTTATTCACCACCTAACAGTTGTGAAAGCCCTCTGTAATAATTACCACTTTATTTACCTCAACTTCCCTCCTCTTCTTCCTCCTTTTTCATCCTTGGCGTGCTCCTGTCTGATGCCCTGACATCTTAGCTGCTGTTCCGAATAGAAGAAAGAGCACTGTGATCTCTACTGCGGATACGAAATCCTGCCTCTCTGACTATGACAGTGTTGGGGTGTCTGAGTTACACTGTCAGAGTCGACAGAGATTGTCTGTGTGACCGCTACCCATTCAGGCTGATCCTGGGGTTAGTGGCCCACTACCAGGGAACAGTATGCACTGAACATGTGTTGGGGATACAAGGGAGTTCTGGGGAGTGGGGGAGGTGGTGTTGGGGATTATTGGGTGATTTTGGTGGGAGACTTTGGGAGTTTTGGGGAACTGGGGGTCCTGGGAATTGCAGGCGGTAACTGCGTTATGAACTTCTCAATTCTCCTCTGTTCCTTTCTCAGGTTCTCAAGGAGCCGATGGTCACCGTGGACTCCGAGGTAAATGCCCCTGATGGGTAGAGGGGGCTTCAGTGAGGGAGGAGGAACAAAGCAGTGTAGGGGAGGGAGGTGAGGGAGCATGGAGCAAGGATATTGGAATGAGTCAGGTGGGGGAGTCGGGTGAGTGAGGGAGGGGGAGTCGAGTGA
>NC_057731.1:43197924-43216820 GCF_004010195.1 Chiloscyllium plagiosum | reverse complement strand
GTTGGGTGAGTGGGGGAGGGGGAGTCGTGTGCGTGGGGTTTGAATGAGGGAAGAAATCTCTTGGAGGTGGAGTGGAGGAGGGGTATTGGGATAAGGGAATAGATGATGGGAGGAGAGATGAATCTGCCAGGAAGGGGTAAGTGGACAATAGGTGAAGAGGCAGTTTGGGGTATGGGTAAATGATTAATTAATCTCTTATTTTTTGCCATCAGGTGAACCGGGAGTTCGAGGTTTACCAGGATTACCAGGAACTGCTGGCCCTCCTGGTGAGTGACAGAAGCTGCATTATAGAGTATCCAGTTAGGGGGCCCTTCCCAAACACCAAGTGCCAATGCACAGTCTGATCAACTGAATGAACATCGGCAAGGCAACTGAACCTTGTCACCCGGTATCCTGCTCTGAGTTATTCAGCTGCTAACGACAATGGAAAGGTGGCCTCCAGTGTGAGGTCACAAAGTAAAAAGAGGCTTGTCAATTCTGTCGCACCAACCTGACCTCGGGATGTCTAAAAGCGCTTTACAACAAATTAAGCACCTTAAACAGTATTGACTATTTTATAGACAAATGGAGCACTCATCTTGAGCACAGCAAATCCAATAGTAGTAAGGTAATGACTAGTTGATCTGTTTATGGTAAAAGCTGTATACTGCCCAGTACATGGGATTGTTGACTGCTACCTCAGAGGTCGGACAGGAGCTCTTGTGAAGGCCTCAGTTGAAAGTTGCCCTATGTCACAACATGGCACTCACTCAGTACTGACCCTCTGATAGTGCCGCACTCTCTCAGTACTGACCCTCTGACAGTGCCACACTCCCTCAGTACTGACCCTCTGACAGTGTTGCACTCCCTCAGTACTGACCCTCTGACAGTGCTGCACTCCCTCAGTACTGACCCTCTGACAGTGCCGCACTCTCTCAGTACTGACCCTCTGACAGTGCCGCACTCTCTCAGTACTGACCCTCTGATAGTGCCGCACTCTCTCAGTACTGACCTTCTGACAGTGTCGCACTCTCTCAGTACTGACCCTCTGACAGTGCCGCACTCCCTCAGTACTGACCCTCTGACAGTGTTGCACTCCCTCAGTACTGACCCTCTGACAGTGCCGCACTCCCTCAGTACTGACCCTCTGACAGTGCCGCACTCTCTCAGTACTGACCCTCCGACAGTGCTGCACTCTCTCAGTACTGACCCTCTGACAGTGCTGTACTCCCTCAGTACTGACCCTCTGACAGTGCAGTATTCCCTCAGTACTGACCCTCTGACAGTGTGGCACTCCCTTAGTGCAACACTTCCTCACTACTGCATTTAGTGCGAGTACTAGATTAGAGTGTCACATCTCTGAGCTGGGACTTCAATCTGCAATTCTCAATGAGACGATTGATTAGAGTAGTCGAGCTGTTATGTTGGATATTTATAATGTTCTAAATGTTGACTTTTTGTTACAGGTCAACCAGGTGCACCAGGAAAGGTCATTAACTATGGTGGTGAGTGGATTAGTGATTCATTCATTCATTCACTTAGAACTTAACACCAGGATGCCTTTCTGCCCTTTGTACCTGTTATATTGGAACAGCAGGAGGTCATTCAGCCCCTTGAACCTATTATAGCTTAACACAAAAGACCATTCAGTCCTCCAAACCTGTTCTGCTATTCCATGTGATCATGTTTGATCTGTGATTTCAGCTAACATATTTGCCTTGCCCAGATGTGTTTAGGGCATCAAATATTGTTTGGTTGTCTCTAGGGAGGTTAAACCTTTTCAATGTCACTCTTTCCCAGGGTCAAATGGAAAACCAGTTGTACAGGGACCACCAGGACCTCCTGGACCACCGGGAGCCCCAGGACAATCAGGTACACATTCAATATGAACGGCTGACAATAAATACTCCTCTTCCATTGCCAGCTCATGTCAGAAAGCTGTAGGACCTTTTGGAGACTCTGCTAACATTTAACCCAAGGAACGAGGACACAGAGTTCAACACACACCATTCATACCATCTTGATTGTGCAACGTTTATCAGGGCTTAACATTCAGACTCTTGTGTTGGGAATGCAAAGCAAGAACTTTACATGATACCTAACCCCATGTTGTTCTGTTCTGAGAGGATTCAATGAGTTGGAAAACTTCCAGTTCATCGTTCTTGCTCTCTGTCTGGGTTAATGCTCTTTCCCCTCTCATTGCTTTTCCTCTGTCTGTTTTTCTCTTCCTTTTGCTCATCTCCTCTTCCTGTCCTGTTTCTGACAGTGTTATTGTACAAGACAAAAGGCAGTGAGGAAGCCTTTTCTGATCCATCAAACCGAGAGAAATTTGAGAGAAAGTATTAATATTCATGATATCTACATGGTGTCTTGATTGTTCTTTTTGCCTCCATGACTCATTGCCTCCCTTGCTTTCACTTTCTCTTGATCTGTCTGATACATTTATTTTAATATGGAACCAAACTAAACCTGTGTTACTCTGTGCCCTATCTCACAGGCGAGAGTATTGCTGGACCCCCAGGACCACCAGGACCTGCAGGTCCTAAAGGTGAGCACATTATTTTTGTCTGAATGACAAGAAGTGGCAAATGGCTGAGCTCTTCTTTCTGGAGAGTCTGGGTCTTCACTCTGGGGGAGGATATGGAGGTGGGGAGAAATAAATTGGGGAGCTGAGGGGCAGAGGAGGATAACTGAGAAGTGTGTATGGGTCTGGGGCGTCAGGGAAGGGAAGAGGTGGAGGAATGAGGGATGCACAGCAGAGGGTAGCTGAGTGTTCTTTATCAATTGGTAATCAATATCAATCCGTGCCTGATGATATTTCCACTCTGTTTGTCAGGGGCCTCGGTCGAAGGACCTCGGGGACCACCTGGACTGCCCGGTGCTGCTGGTATTCCAGGTGAGTGTTTGACATGATTGTGTTTCAGAGTGTTCGATAGGAACCATTCTGGAGACGGTGTGTCCTAGTTGGGACAGTTTATGTTGACTCAGGAGTTGTAGCCATCTATTATCATGAGCCAATCTTTAGGGTTCACCAGATGTTTAATCAATCTGTAAATCCAACTAACAAAGGATAGAAAAATCTGATCTACAGCCAATTTGCTCAGAGCAAGGTCCAACAGAATACAATAAGGTAATGATCAGACAATGTATTAATTGATCATGGTTGTGGGAGGAATCTTCATAGTTTACCAGAATAATTCTCTTTTTTTTGGGAGTTACATAAATAACAGGCCTGCCTCCGATAGACGTTACAGCACAGCACAACTTCAATTCTGACCTCCAATAGTGCAGCACTCCCTCAGTACTGACCCTCTGACAGTGCAGCACTCCCTTAGTACTAACCCTCTGACAGTGCAGCACTCCCTCAGTACTGACCGTCTGACAATGCGGCACTCCCTCAGTACTGACCCTCTGACAGTGCAGCACTTCCTCAGTACTGACCCTCTGACAATGCAGCATTCCCTCAGTACTGACCCTCTGACAGTGCAGTATTCCCTTTGAACCAGTAATGATTTTGTCAGTTGGATTATGTACTGTGTTGCGACTTGAAACTCTGACCTTTTGACTCACTGAGAGCGAAGCCCATTTATTCTGACAATATACAAACCTCACTGAATTTCTAGCTCAGGTTGTTTTACCTGATACAGTTATGAAAGCTGAGAGATGTTCTCCTCTTGGAGAACCTCCAATCCATCTTCTCCAGTCTACCTGATGGTATACCTAGGGACCTGGAAGAGGTGCGTCTCTGCTCAGTTCCAGAATCTGATTGGCATCTCAGCAAAGAGATGTTGGATATCACATCTAAGAACAGCCAGTTCAGCTGGCAGAGATTCCCATCAATGTGGGTTTGACATGAACAACTCAGTCAGAAACTGTCCTGTAAGTCCCATGAGCAGAGCACAGCTCAGGATTAAACAGTCACAGAGCTTTCTGCAGCAACTGAGTACTGACCATCTGAGGTGAATGATACAGGAATTGATTTGGAGATGCTGGTGTTGGACTGGGTGTACAAGGTTAAAAATCACACAACACCAGGTTATAGTCCAACAGGTTTAATTGGAAGCACTAGCTTTCGGAGCGTCGCTCCTTCAACCACCTGACGAAAGAGCAGCGCTCCGAAAGCTAGTGCTTCCAATTAAACCTGTTGGACTATTATCTGGTGTTGTATGTGATATTTGACTTGACATAGGAATTGTTGTAGGAATGGCCTCATGACATTTCCCAGCTATGTGATTGTTCACTCCCTGCTAAGTGGCTCCTCAAGATGACACCATGAACACTCCTCACTCACCTCTCACTCTACCTATTCCTCTAGCAGCAAGTAGTGATGTTTCAACAGACCATGGAGGTAATCATTCAGTACCAACTCACAGGCTCTTACCCTCGATATAGAACTAGGTACTCACAGCTGATTAATGTAACAAGCCTGTGGATAACATTCAAGTTACTATTTAACAGAAGAGTGTGAAATTGATTGAACATTTCTGATCAAACCTGCTGTTTGTAACAGGGCCTCGATTACCTGGACCAGCTGGACCCCCAGGACCTCCTGGACCTCGAGGTAACCACATGACATTCATTCTAATTTTACTGAAAATACTGGAGCAACTCAGTGGGTTTGGCAGCATCCATGGAGAGTGTCCAGAATTAGACTTCTTTGGAACTCAGAATGACTCAAAATATTAACCGTATCTCTCTCCACAAAAGCTGCCAGACCTGCTGAGTTTCTCAAACATTTTCTGTTTTCATTTCATTTCAGTTCTTCAGCATCCACAGCATTTTGTTACTGTTAGTAATCTGTTTGTTCGAGCTACAGGTTTCACTGGGATATATTGGAGTGTTACAGTGAGGGGTGTGGGGTACATCATAGTGTTACATGAGGGGTGTGGGGTAAAACAGAGTGTTACGGTGAGGGGTGAGGGGTATATCGGAGTGTTACAATAACAGGTGCAGTACACATCAGCGTGTTTACAATAAGGGGTGAGGGGTATATCAAAGTGTAATAGTGAGGAGTGCTGGGGATATCAGTATTACTGTGTGGTGTGTTGGATATATCAGAGTGTTACTGTGAAGGGTGCAGCGTTTTTCAGAATATTACAGGGAGGGATGTGATTATATATCAGTGTTACAGTGTAACATTGGAAACTGTTATGCTTATGGATTCCCTATTTCCTTGTACAGGTGAAGCTGGTCAACCAGGATTACCTGGTGCATCTGGCCGTGGTAAGTGTCACTCTGGCCATGTCCACATGTAAATCACCATCATAACCAGAAGGAATAAGAGCAGGCATGGACCACATGGCACCTTCTGTCTGTTCCACCATTCAGTTGAATCATGGCTAATCTTAGGCTACGACTCCATTTTTCTATTCCCTCCCCATATCCACTGATTCCCTGAGGCACCAAAAATCTGTATCCTTCACTCTTAAGTATATCCAACAATGAAGCATTAACAACTGCTGTGGGGGAGAGGATTCTGTAGATTCACCATCCACTGACTGAAGCCATTTATCATCTCAGTACTGAATGATCAGCCCTAGATCGCTGTTTTCTAGGCTCCCTGACCATCCAAGAACAACCTATCAGCGTTGACCCTGTCAATCCCCTTCAGAACACTAAACAATGCAATTGCCTCTCATTCTTCGAAACTTAAGGGAATATACAGCCAATTTACTCTCCTATTGCATTCATGTGACCATTGTCTGTTCCCTGGGAATAATTTTGTCCTCAACCTCAGACCAGTTTCCAAACGGGATCATTGATTGCAGATGGATTGGTGAGAGCTCCATCGAGGTGGATTTTCCCAGCAGCAGCTTGGATATTCTGCCCAGGTGCCCTGGACCCCAGCCGACTTGGTCAGGGGTCATTGTAGAAATTGGGGCATCTGGAACGATTGCTGCATGATGGGAATGATGTGTCAGTGGATACGCCTTATACATGAACATCTTTCCAGGGGACTGGAGGAGTTGCACTGATGTCTCCCTGAGCCCTTTCCAATAGTAACGGTGGGGTCTCTGTCTTCTCAACAGCGATAGTTTAACCTCACTCACTTCCTCTGTTCTGACTCAACAGGTGATTCATACATTCCTGGCCCCCCAGGACCACCAGGACCCCCTGGACTCCCTGGAAGGAAAGGTGACAGAGGTCAGTCTGCAGATTGAAATACGGTTCTTCAAATTCACTGGTGGTGTGTGACAAAACCAACTTCCCCTCCTGAGTCAGAAATGTACTGGAGGGAGGCAGGAGCCTGTGTGGTGATTGGTGATGGTGTCAATGAGAGGGGAGGGTGGCTAGTTTTAGGATAAACTCCAGCAATGTAACTCTGGTGCGTTACATTATATTTGCGCTGAGGAAGTGATGGTGAGCTGTCTCTTAAATCTCATTTGTCGGAGATTTGATACAAACTGAGTGGCTTGCAAGGTTGTCTCACAGGGCATTGAAGGGTAACCATGTTAATGTGGCACTGGGATCATCTCAAGGCCTAGACTGGGCAAGGACAACAGATTTCTTTCCCTGAAGGGCATTCACGATCCTATTGGCTTTTTAATGACAATCTGTCAGCTTTGTGGTAACTTTCACTGAGCCCAGCCTTATTGTCAGCATTAAAATGAGAAGTAAATTCAAGTTCTCAAACGGCTATTGTGAGATTTGAACCAGGTTAAGGTCCAACAGGTTTAATTGGAAGCACTAGCTTTCGGAGCACTGCTCCTTCATCAGGTGATTGTGGAGAATAATATTGTGAGACACATAATTTATAGCAAAAGTGAACTGTTTTGAATTGATTTGATACTGATTTGAACTGTTCGTGTCTCATTATTAGCTCCATAACAGAACCTCCCGTACTATCAACCCATATTTCAGACATACACAGTGTTATGTTACAATACTGCTGGGGGTCATTAATACTTAAAAGAGAAATCAAATACCTTGTTTTAACTAATAGAACTATGCTAGAAAATTAAACATTTTAGAGAAACCACAAACTTTATGCAGAAGACTTGAATAGAACAAACAAAATCAACCTTACAACTAAAGTGGTCAGTTTTCTTACTTATATCCCCTAAGAATTCCTAAGACAATTATAAAGTTATTCACTTGCATAGGTACCATCCATAAGTGGGCTGCATTCATCTGTAAAATTTTCCTGAGCTACAAGTATTCTCAGAGGTTAAACCTTTATTTAAGCTCTCTTAACTATGGACACCCTAGTCCCTTGCTCTCATCATTTTTCCAATACTTCTCAGATAATCCAGCTGATTACTTTCTATTTAAAAAGACCATGAGGACCACAGTTGTTTCTTCAATAAGTTCCAAACCAGGCAGTCCTCCAGCTTCTGGTCTCCCACAAGATTCAAACTGGGATTGAGCTTCATCTATACTCCACATGATAAATGGTCAAGTTAATGTTTTACTCTGTTTATAGTACAGGTGTAGCCAGCTATCGTTCACACTGACTAATTCTTCTCAGTGAGCTGCAAACTGTACAAGGTTTAAACTGGAACTCGAAACTCTCAGCAAAAAGATCCTTAAAAATCTGGAGAACTCCCTCAGCGTTCCCTCTCTCGCCTCCACCAGTCTTAATGAGACAGGATCTGCTTTGGGTCTAAAGTTACCTTTTGGTTAATTGCCTTTTATTTACAATTACTTCTTTGATTGAATGCAGTAAGTAGATTTTATAACCTTACAGGGTTTACTGCGTGCTTTCAAATTAACTTAGCCTTAACTCCTTAAATATAAGCATCTTTCTGGATTGTCCTTACTACAAGGATTGCAGATAACAGTCTCCTGTACTTTAGGTAATAAGCCCACTGGCAATTTTATGAACTTACTTTGATAGCTGTTAGCCTTTTGTAGTAACATGACCCCAAACCTTGTCTAATAGGCTTCAAGCTTGCTTTAATTGCATTTATACCATTTCCTATATTTAATCTCCAATACCTAAAACTAAGAAATTGTACACCATAAGACATGAACCATAAACTAGATTTTCACATTGCCAGTTACATCTCTTTCATACATTGACACTCCACAGACCTCGCCAAAGTGGAATTAAGTCCTTGTTTAAAGGTTAATGCTCATTAAAAGGGGTGCTTTGCACCAAGGGATGTGACATCACCCAGTTTCCACATCACTCCCCATAAACATGTTGCAGAACAATCAGTCCCGCTCTCATTCTCTCATCTCCTTGTGTTGCCAGGTGACAGAGGAGACGTTGGAATTCCAGGGGCTCCAGGTATTCCTGGAAGATCTTCACGAGGTAGGAATATTGTTCACTCATATTCTGCTCAGTGCTTCCTGGATTTCTGTCCACGATTGCGTGTGAAGTCAATAACTGGGCCGCAGGTGTCAGCTGTGGAGTGGTGCTAGTTATGACCACAGTTCCTGAATTGTGCTGTGGTTGATTAGAGGGCTGTTTTAACTGGGATCACTGTATCCAGTTTGGAATGAGAACATCAGCCACTGATTCCTGCGAGGACAGGAAATGCGCAAAGAACTTTTTCCACAGTTTCTTCATCATCTTTGGTAGTAAAGTATTGCTTAACAGCTTCTGAAATATTGTAATGCAGGAAACGAGAGTTAGTTTGAACACAACAAGACCTTACAAGCAGTGATGTGAGCATTTCCAAGATTGTCTGGATCTTCAAGGTTGGGGTTTGAGAAATTATAGTTGAAAAGCTAATTCTCAGTCAGTGTATGCGGGGCCTGAAAGGGATACAGGGATTATCGAATGGGTTATAATTATGGTTTGGTGCTCACAGTGTTACTCATTACCTGTATCTATCTATTCCCAGTTACGTCAACTGAAGGAGGCCTTCAAGGACCCCCTGGACCTCCTGGCCCACCAGGACCACAAGGTGAGATTAGTCAGAAGGAATTATTTGTCGTACCCCTCAGTATGAATAGTTGTTGCATAGTACAGAATACTGCTGTGAAAGACACCTTTTGCCAAAGATTTTTGTCTTAGATCTTCAGGACAATTTGCAAGAAATGTCAAAGTAAAGGGAAAACAACATTTATAGTTGAGTGCTCTGATTGGTTGGCACGTGGACTCTGGTTGAGGTGTGGCCATGAAAAATGTATCATTTAATAAGGAATGGTGGTTAACTGTTAAACATTAATTAAACTTTAAAGTGGCCAATGTCTCTATGGTGCCTCCTGAACAGTCGGAGTGTGTTAAATTTAACTTCACCTGGGAAAATTCCTGGTCTCAATCGGAGCCCCACAGCTCCTAGCTTCTCTGATGAGGACACCCTCTTGTGGCACAGTAGCATTGTCCCTACCCCTGGACCTGGAGGCACAGATTCAAATCCCCCCTGCACCAGAGGTGTGTACTAACATCTCTGAACAGGTTGATTAGAAAAGTAGGTTAAAATAAAAGGGAATATAGCATCTGTGATGAGCCAGTGTATCATCCTGAAGCCTATGGGCAGACTCAATGTAAGGAAGCTTTGATATGTGTTAGTTAGAGACAGAAAAATTGCAGATGCTGGAATCCTGCTTGTCTACCTTGATATCTATTAGAGTCATTTCAGTGTACCATACTGTGACCTATAGTCAGTACATCCAGCCTGCTTTTCTGCCTCTTTAACCACTCCTGCACACTACAGGACCTCCAGGAGAATCCGGATCGACCTCCAGGACTAACGTTAGACAGACAGTGATGGAATACCTCCAGAGTGAGTATTCGTTGTAACCCCTGCGAAATTATACTGACACTTACTGAGGGGCCAGGGGAGGGTATATTCTATGGGGAAAGATCATGGGGAGTGTATTGTGTAGATTGTATATGATATAGGGTAGCTTTTGTTTGATCTCACACCCAAGTGAAGAGGGATTAATCAGGTCCCTTTTTATACTCCCCCCCCCCCCCCCCCCCAGTAATATTTTAGTTCCTTTTTAGCACACAGCTATATTATACTTGATCAAAAGTAGGGGGCCAATTACAAGGTTTTCTTGAGTAAAAGAAACAGGAATTGTATTACTTATTAATCCTGAAGAAAAATAATAAAATGCAACATCAAATGTGCATGCACAAATACAGGTAAAATATTTTAGAAGAATGATTAAAAAGGTGAAAAATGTACAATTTGGGACAATGTACCATAAGGTCTCCAGTAAGAATCTTCACCAAGGACAAGGCGATTTAATGGAAGTCTCCTGTCATCAACTGCGGCAAAATCTAAATTTTCCTTGAATTCAGTGAATAGTTGTTTCTCCAGTTTGCTTTATTACTATGCTCTGTTTATTGAGAGACTGAGAGAAACAGCTAGGGAAGGTAAGAGAGTCCTCCAGTACTTGCTGGAACTTTTTTTTTTGTTTCTGCCCTTCCCATATGATGTTTGCCTAAAAGCTATGTATGTATTCCCATGTCTGGCATCATTGTTTTTACAAGCTGGATAATCTGCAAATGACCTGTGTCCCAGTATGTGACATTTTCAGGAAGGTGTAAATAAAGATAGGATTTAAATAGGAATAGCCAATTTTGGCTCAGACTGTCTTTTTTTTCAAATGGTTTCCTCGGCTTTTCTCAACTTGTTCAGGTAACCACTGTGGCTACGTTGAGGTAATGCTTTCTCATTGTTTTAAAACAAGTTTAAACTATGAAAGATTTCAGGTTTTAAAATAGATCCCTATTATATCACTTTATATATTGTATGAGAGGGGTTTACTGTATGGTGGGGCTATATTACACAGAGAGGCATACACTGGAGGTATATTGTGTCTGGATTGTGTTACACACGAGGTGTATATTGTTCAGAGAAGCTTGTTATACCTGTAACTAGAGTTTCAGCAGCTCTGATTGGTGTCTTTCAGCTGATGGTGTTCGCCGATCAATTGTGGGACCACCAGGACCACCTGGTCCACCCGGTCCGAAAGGAGATCGCGGAGCAATCGAACGTCAGGAATATTCGGAAATCTCCAACAAAGTCATTGACTACATGAGAAGTAAGATTAGCCTGTCCTATGGCTGAGGGTCAAAACCTTCTTCCCATCTTGCCCCTGTGTGCAATAGTACAGGAAGATCCCAAGTTCTATCTTTGATGGACCTCACTACTACAATAATTGAGGCTTTCTGCTCATTCACGGTGTTGGCTGAGACAAAGGGTTCTTGGGGGGCAGTGCAGGGAATGCTTGGGTGCTGTAGGGAAAGGGATGCAGTAGTGGAATGAGGGCAGATTGGTCAAGGTTGTAATGCCACTCCTTGGGCAACAGCCAATTGTAATTCAAAATCTGCTACACCAGAAGAGTAACAAGAACCAATTGTTCCCTAACATTGCTCAGTGCCCATGGAACTGTCCCCGGCCTGGGAGTGACTTTCTAGCCCAGGAGCTAGTGCATGTGTGTCCCCAGACCATGAGCGTCCCCTGCGCTCAGACTACAAAAACATATCAACTAGGAGCAGGAGTAGGCCATCTGGTCCTTTGAGCCTGCTCCGCCATTTAATAAGATCATAGCTGATCTTTTCATCGCCTCAGCTCCACTTACTGTCCGCTCACCATAACCCTTAATTCCTTTGTGGTTAAAAAAACACTATCTTAGCCTTAAAAAGATTCACTGAAGTAGCACTGACTACTTCCCTGGGCAGGGAATTTCATAGGTTCACAACCCTCTGCATGAAGAAGTTCCTTCTCAATTCAGTCCTAAATCAGCTCCCCCTAATTTGATGCTATGCCCTCTTGTCCTAGTTTCACCTGCCCCTGGAAACATCCTCTCTACATCTATCTGAAGTATTCCCTTCATAATTGTATATGTTTCTATAAGATTCTCCCCCTCATTCTTCTGAATTCCAATGAATATAATCCCGTTCTACTCAGTCTCTCCTCATAAGCCAACCCCTCAACTCTGGAATCAACCTAGTGAACCTCCTCTACACCTCCTCTAGTGCCAATACATCCTTTCTTTAGTTGTCATCCAATAAAAGACCAACACTTTCTATTTTCCAAAACACTTCATTGACAATAAAGTAGATATAGCATCAGATAAATCTTTGACATCAGTTCAATGAAACATTATGGTCTCAGTGATCCTGGTGATTCTTGTGAACTTTCTTGTACCTTCCTTTTATTTTTATTTGTTGGAAATCTGTTTAAGTTCTGAAAGACCATTTCCAACCATAAGAGCAGTTAAATAATATCTCGTGCTATCCAGGAAATAGATCCGGAGGGATGGGGTCATGTTGGGGGTAAGACTGGTCACATGGGCAGTTTTCAGATGAATGTATTTTTCTCAGGTTCAGGTGTGGGTTTCGGTGCAAGAGGACCTCCAGGACCTCCTGGTCCTCCAGGAACAATGTCGACTGCTGATCTGAATCTCTATCTTCAGAGTAAGTACAGTGTGTGCTGGGAGTGAGTTGTGAAGGCTTACACTCTCCCCAGCTGATGATAGGATGATGGATGTGACATTGGTGGTGGGAATGAGACTGGCATCTGGGGTTGAAGGCTTGTGCAACCCCACACACATACTACAAAATATCACTCTGTTAAATGATCAGCTTAGAATTTGTGGTGTTGATGAGTGACCGTGGCTGAATTCCTCTGCAGAGAGCTGCTGTTGATTTGATGGGTTGAGTAGCTTCCTTCTGTACCATAGTCATGCTTTGACTCCAGCACAGAACTGTAACAGCTAAAGGGAGCTTTATTCTGTAATTAATCTCATAATGTACCTGCTAAGGAGTGTTTGAAGAGGATAATTTAGATGAGTTTTACTCTGTAATTACCTCATACTGCACATGTCCTAGAAGTATTTGATGTGGACAGTGCAGAGGGAGCTTTATTCTGCATGTATCCAAGGCTGTATCTACCCTGGGAGTGTTTGATAGCAACAAAATAGCAGGAGATGGTGTGGGGAGTGTGGATGGTGTAGGAGGTGCCATGTTGGGGATAGTGCCAATATGTATGGAGTGTTACTGCTACTCATTGGTCTTTGTTTTTTACAGATGAGGATATCCAGCGATATCTTCGGGGTCCCCAGGGACCTCCCGGAGCCCCTGGCCCACGAGGGGATGGGATGAGTCGGGCAGAGCTGGAGGCTTACATCACCGATTATACCAGAAGTAATTCTCAATCTCTGAATGCTCTTTCAATTCGCAACTGTCTTTATATACTGTGTGTGTGTTTACACTGAGTGTGTTTTGGTAGTGTATGCATGCATTATGTGTGTCTGTGTGTCTATACACAAGATTGTGAATGTATCTGTGTGTGCACTGAGTATAAGCATGTCTGTAAGCTGACTGATTGTGCATGAGTACACATTGAAACTGGGTTGTTACTAGGAATGGTATTTCTGTGATGGTTTGATCAGTGAGTTGAAGCTGCTTATTCTCAACCGGTTTTAGCCAGTTGAATCCTTCAGATTGTAAGAGACTCAGTGCAACTTCCATTGGAACTGGTGGGTAGTGTGATGAGGCCACACACTCACTCATGCATCAGCAAAAACTGTTCTCTAATTGGACCCACAACAGCACCTTGGACTCAGAATATTGATGCTCACCTTCCTGAGGTGCATGTCCCTGGAGCCAGGATAAGGTTACACATCAGGTCTCCCTCATGTCACTCATTCTTTGCCAATCTCTATTTTCCTCAGGTTGGGCAGCTGGGTCAGGCCGACCTGGGCCTCCAGGACCCCCAGGAGTTCCTGGTACCCCAGGAACTATTTCGCTATCAGGGGATCTCAGTGTCATGCTCCAAGGTAAGCATCAACTCAGTAATTAAGTGCGCAGGTATGGTTTGAAGATCTGTATCGTTCTCATAGTCTTTTCCCACTGCTTGTGTTAACAACAAATGTTTCTGTTGCCAGTATCCAGAAAGATGAGCAGGGGATTGTTTCACTTAGATGTTTAGGAGATGGGTGGGGAAATAGAGACTGACAAATTGTCAGTAATTACATTTAAATGACAGAGATGATAAATATGCAAATCAAGCACAGTATAAATGAATGGTGGTTAGGAGGCTGAATGGCCTCTTCAAGCTCCTGTATTTTTTGATGAACACAGCACCTCCTCACCAGCTATGGATTGGAATGGGAATGGTCTTTCTCTGACCCTGGGTTGACAATGACAGCTCAGCAAAAGGTTAATGACCAAACTCCCAAGGCCATCCCCCTGCCACAAGATGCTCTTCTACCAGGATGTCAGCTGCTGTTTCTCGTCCGGTGGGAATGATGTTATGCTCATCAAATTTAACATCAATTTCCCTGTCCTGAGGACCATTTGCTCAATTTCTTTTGTGGGCTTATTTAAAGAACAAAGAACAATACAGCACAGGAACAGTTCCCTCAGCCTCCAAGCCCACGCTGACACATTTTGCCCTTCCATACTAAAACTGTCCTCACTTATATCCCTCTATTCCCTTCCTATTCATGTATTCATTCAGGTGCTTCTTGAATGCTGATACTGTGTCTGCTTTCACCACCTCTGGCAGCGTGTTCCAGGCACGTGCACACACACACACACTCTATCTATGTCTCCTAGTAATTGACCCCTCCACCCTGGGAAAAAGCCCCATACTTTCCACACTATCCATGCCATTCACAATTTTATAAACTTTTGTAAGGCCACCCCCTCAATCTCCAGCATTCCAGTGAAAACAAATCCAGTCTATCCAACCTTTCCTCATAGCTAAAATCCCCCATACCAGGCCACATCCTGGTAAACCTTTTCAATACCCTGTCCAAAGCTTCCACATCCTTCTGGTAGTGTGGTGACCAGAACTGTACACAACATTCCAAGTGTGGTCTAATGTTCCACAAAGCTGCAGCATAACTTGTCTCTCCTGATACTCAATGCTCCTTCCAATGAAGGCAAGCAGGCCATAGACCTTTTTTACTACCTTATTTACCCTCGCTGCCGCCTTTAGTGATCTGTGGAGCTGCACACCCAGATCCCTCTGCATATCAATACTCCTAAAGATGCTGCCACTCACTGTATAATTTCCACATGATCTTCCAAAATGCATCATGTCACATTTGTCTGGATTAAACTTCATCTGACATTTGTCTGCCATGCCTCCAACGGAGGGCCTGTTTCCACACTGTAAGTAATCTAATCTAATCTAATCTAATCTATATCCTGCTGTATCCTCTGACAATCCCCTACATGATCTGCAACTCCACCAATCTTTATATTGTCCTCAAACTTACTAATTAAACCAGCTGAATCATTTATGTTGATCACCAATAGCAGAGGTCCCAGCACTGATCCCTGTGGAACACCACTAGTCACAACCCTCCATGCTGAAAAGCATCCTTCCACTGCTACCGTCTGTCTCCTATGACTAAGCCGGTACTGGTCCATCTTGCCAGCTCACCCCTAATACCATGTCACTCCACTTTTTGTATCAGTTTGTCATGAGGGACCTTGTCAAAGGCTTTACTGAAGTCCATGTAGACAACATCAACTGCTTTTCCTCATCAATTATTTACCTTCCCAAAACATTGATCAAGTTAGTGAGGCATGATATCCCTCACACAAAATTATGCTATCTATCACTAATAAGTCCATTTGCTTCCAAATCTTGCCCCTGAGAATCTTTTCCAAGAATTTCCCTACCACTGACATGAGCTCACAGGCTTATAATTTCTTGGATTATTCCTACTATCCTTCTTGAACAAGGGAACAACATTGGCTATTCTCCAGTCCTCTGGGACCTCACCTGTGGTGAAAGCCGATACAAAGATGTCTACCAATGCTCAAGGATTTGTTCTCTTGCCTGCCTCATTATTCTGGAAGAGATCCCATCAAGACCTGGGGATTTACTGACCTTAATAATTTCTTCTTTACATCTACCAAATGGGCAGATGGTTGGGGGTTATTAGCAGATTGTCAGTTGTTCAGCTGTGGGCACCTATAGAATACCAGGGATTAATGAGCCCCAGATAGGGCACATTCTCTGTATTTAATTACAGATCAATTTTCTCCATCAAATTACCCAGAACCTGCAGAAATAGGCCATTCAATCCAATTGGCTTGTGAAATAACTCCATGAAGGCCAGTATCCCATCAGCAAGTCACCCTTTATTGACATGTGGAGATTCCTTGACACTGATCCAGCACCCTCAGAGCCAGCTCTCAGAGTGAACAGCATGCCTGACACTTCTGTTCTTATCTGTCAGCGAGGAGTTACTGATTGGACCAGAATAACAGCCCCAATCAGGGAACTCATATTCCATGAGGTCCACGTGGCTGACGTCATTACAATCACTACATCCTGTGCTGGTATGGAGTCTCTTCCCGCTTGCCATCATCACCATGGAGCAAGTTCCTCATTCTCATCACTTTCTGAGTAAAGACATTTTTGCTGAATTTATTTGAGATTTGTTTTATATTGATAGTCCCTAAGTTTTAGTTTTTCCTCCCCCAAGTGCAAATAGATTCTCTCCATTTACCCTATTAAACCAGGGGAGGTGGTGCCATTGTGGTAAAGTCACTAGACTGAACTGGCAATCCAGAGGCCCAGTGTAAGATGTGTGTTCTGTAGAAGACTCATATTGGATTTGAAATATTAACTCTGGATCTGTCTCCACACATTTTGCTAGACTTGCTGAGTTTCTCTTTATTTGACCTTGGATAGGTACTTGGGGCCTGAGTCCAAATCCCAGCATGGGAGCTGGTGAAATTTTAAATCAATAAAAATCTGCAATTAAAACCTATCATGTAACTATTGTCATAAAAACCCATCTGGTTTACTAATATTCTTTAGGGAAGGAAACCGTCTGTCCTTATCTGGTCTGGCCTTATTGTGACTGCAATCCACAGCAATGTAGTCAACTCTTATCTGCCCTCTGAAAAGCTGAGCAAGGCAGTTAGTGCAAGAGCAATCAGGGATGGACAGTAAACAATGGCCTCGCCAGTAACGCCCACATCCCATACAACAATTTAAAAAAATACTTTCATCATTATGGTTGTATCAAGTTTCAAGAAATAAGCCCTAATCTGTTCAGTCTATCCTGATAGTTATAATTTATTGACTATGCAACTGATTATTCCAATGCTCTCTGCAGATGAGAATGTTCGGCGATATTTGATGGGTCCACCAGGACCTCCAGGACCACCTGGACGCCCAGGTTATTCAGCATCAGAAGGAACAACCAACGTTCGGCTCAATTACGAAGACATTGCTACCCGTGTTCGAGATTATATGAGGAGTAAGTGTCAGGAAGACATGGGAAACTGAGAAGTCATCGACTTCAGATCTGGGAAATACATACGGGAATATTTTGTAATTAGCAAGAGACTTAAATCTGTGAAATGTGCTAAGGATTTGGATATCCAAGTGCACAAATGACTGAAAGGTGGTTGATAGGTACAGCGAACAGTCAAAAAGACTGATGGAATGTTGGCCTGTATCTGACAAGGACTGGAACATAAAAGCGGAGGACATTAGATTAGATTACTTACAGTGTGGAAACAGGCCCTTCAGCCCAACAAGTCCACACCGACCCTCTGAAGAACAACCCACCCAGACCCATTCTCCTACATTTACCTCTTCACCTAACACTACGGGCAATTTAGCGTGGCCAATTCACCTAACCTGCACATCTTTGGACTGTGGGAGGAAACCCACACAGACGGGGAGAATGTGTAAACGCCACACAGACAATTGCCTGAGGCAGGAATTGAACCCGGGTCTCTGGCACTGTGAGGCAGCAGTGCTAACCACTGTGCCACCGTGCCACCCCCATGATATTCTAGCTTTACAGAGCTCTGGTCAGACCTCTGTCCAAGTCACAGATTTCACTCCTGGGCACTGTATTGCAGAAGGAGGTTATTGGCCTTGGAGGGGAGCAGCATAGGTTCAGCAGAATGGTCCTGGAGCTGAAAGGATTTAATTATGAGGGCAGGTTAGATAGACTGTGTAATATAAATTGTATAATGAAGCAGACTTGACTAAGGAGCTTAAGGTGAAGGAAACTTTCGGGAAGAGTGCCCACAATGAGAGAATCACCCTATAGTTTGAGAGGGAGAAGCTGGAATCAGATGTAACAGTATTACAACTGAGTAAAGGCTAATTACAAAGATATGAAGGAGGGGTTGGACAAAGTTTGAATGGTGGAGCAGACGTTGATGAGCGAACAGCCTAATCCTGTTCCTATGTCTTATGGTCTAGGCTGTATTCCCTTGTGTGTAGAAGATTAAGGAATGATTTACTAGGAGTAGTTGAGCTGATTTAAAAGCTTTGATAGTTATTCTCTGTTGATTCTGTATACTTTTGTGGGTAGACAGAACACAGGACAGAATCCTAAAACTCTGAGCCAGATTGTTCAAGGGTGATGTCAGGAAGAATCTCCTCACACAGAGGCAATGGACATCTAGAACTTTCTCTCCCCAAAAAGACATTGAGGCTGAGGGTCAATTGAAAATGTTGGAACCGACAGTAGTTAGTAGCCTTTGACTGAAGGGGTTGTAGGAACAGGTGCAAAGGTGGGCGAATGGAATTGAGACAGAGATTGGTGAGTTGTCACTAATCAATTGGTCACTGGTCAGTGATGGGGAAATGAGTTTTCACTGGCTCAGAAGAGCAAGAATTGACTTGATTCATGTCCTGAGCCAGTCTTATTGATAATGTGGAGATGGCCAACACTGTACCAAACTGTGACTTTGTAAATCAGTACTGAGTGCAGTGGGGATGTAATGACTGTTTGTTTATGTTTCTGTCTCCCCACCAGGTTCAGGAATGAGTTTTGGGGTCCAAGGACCACCTGGTCCTCCTGGATCACCAGGCACTGTGTCCAGCACTGAGCTGATGGCTCTTCTACAGAGTAAGTATCACCATTCAATACTGGAATTAAACATATATTTCAAAATTCAACATCACCACCACCCCACCTTCTTGAAGCCCATTAGTCCCCAGCTGCCAAACCCCAATCCCTCCCAGACACCAATTCCCTGAATCTCAAACCCCCAGAATATGTTTCCCAAT
>NC_057731.1:43169614-43197910 GCF_004010195.1 Chiloscyllium plagiosum | reverse complement strand
CCAGGACCTCCCACTCTCATTCTGACTCAATGATAAGCTGCTCATCCTGACACTTCGGATACTCTCTATGTAGAAACAGGTCACAGTTTTTGTAACTGTTGTTCTATGTTGAGTTTTCCATTTGTTTTGAACAATCTGTGATTTTATTTCCTTTAGCTGCTCCCTTTAGGCGGATCCTTGGACAGCCTGGACCTCCTGGGCCACGGGGTCTGCCAGGACCAGCTGGACCCCCTGGGCTTGGGGGTGGAAACTTCCGCATTGAAGATGTCGTTTCCTATATTCAAAGTAATTTCTTTTGTTATCTTTTTAAAAAATGTTTTCTTGAATCATGGTTGAGATTTGTCTTCCAGGTTTGACTGCCCCTGCCAGTTTGCAGTCCCCAGACGTGCAGGTGAGGTCACATAAGGGATCTCTCACAATTGGGGAGTACAGAGGCCTGCCACTGCTGAAGTAACACTGGGATATTCCTGAATCCGTGCAAAATAGATCAATTGTGGGCAGTGCTGTAAAATCTTCAGCCTTCAGATTTAAACAGTGGCTCTGAGAATTCTCATTCCTCCATTACATTTGTGTGAGTCCAGTATCTTCTCCACTAACTGCAATGCCTTTTTGTGAATCTCCAGACTCGGGTTATAGCATCGCAGGCCCTCAAGGACCTCCAGGACCACCAGGGCCTCCAGGATCACCAGGAACTGGAGGAGGTTTATATCCTGAAGATCGGCAGCAAATGAAGAGTGAGATTATTGAATACTTCTCAAGTAAGTGATAACCTCAGTTCCACTGGTCAAGGCTTCAGTTTAATTTTGAATATTCATACCTTGTATTTGCTGAGCCTTAAGACACTGAGGATTCCCATCTGGTTAGATCTGATATTGTGCCTGTGAAATCCAGTGGGAATGCAATGTAACTGGGGCTAAAGGCCAATCCTATGCCTGTGATGAGCATGTTCCAAGGAATTGGAGTTGAACCTGTTCTGACTTTAATAACCAGAGGTTGTTTAGCTCTGTTAGTTCATAACTGATTTATGACTCAGTGATGCTGAATGTGTGGGTTCAAACCTTGGACTGGTTGTGATTACCATGAAGATCCTGTCTTCTCAACCTTGTCCTTTGTCTGAGATGTGCTGATTCTCAGGTTAAACCCACCACGATTTGTCTCTCTCTTTCTAATGAGACTGGGACTATGGTGACTTTCAGTTTATAATAGAGATTGAGACTCTCACGTTCTCTGTTACTTATGCTGTTTGTTCTAAGGATGTCTGTGTGATAGAGCACATTCTATATTATCGTTCTAATTTAATCCCTTTGTGGATTTGTAGTAAATTCACAAATGTTACTGTCATGCGTCCTTTACACTTTGTGATAACCCCTTTAAGGCCCATTAGGAATCGCTAATCAATCTCCTTCTGGAGCTTGTTGAGCGTAGAATTGCCCCATTCTGGGCTAGGACTAGCTTATGTACACCATGAGTAGTGGCTCTGTTTTGGTGTTCAACAATAAATGATGTTCCCTTCCAGTCAGGCTTCCTGAATTATTACACATTTCAAAATTCAAAACAAGGGAAATACTGATTTTATTCATTCTCAAGATGTGGGCCTTCCTGGTTGGCAGGTACTTATTGTCCATTCCTAATTGCCCTGAAGAAGGCAGTGGTGAGCTGCCTCTTGATCCATGTGGTGAAGGTAATACTCTATTAAATCATCAGTGAAAAACACACCCTTTATATGCAGTGTGATACAGGTTTGGTATATCAAGAAATCCATCAGGAACTCTTGAGTGTTTGGTCCTGACTGTTTATGCTGCACTCAGTAGGATTAGGTGAACTACGGTGGGATCTCTCTGGGTTGGGACACTGGGTTGGATGACTGTACTTCTCTCTAGGTAGTTACTAACTAAGTCCCTCTGCTCTCCAGGTGATAGAATGAGACCATACATTACTGGACCAGCAGGACCCCCAGGACCTCCAGGACGCATTGTATATTCTGATGTAGCTCCACGCCTCGCTCAGTATATGAAAGGTAGGTCATTAACTGAGTCAGATTGCGGTATTTACCAGCAATATCTGCCTGATGCTAAATTGATTCTGAACATGTTCTTAAATTGTCCAAGTGTTTTATTTTTTAATTGTCATTAAATGATGACCAGAAACTTTACAATTCAGCAAGGCATAAGAAGCAAACACTTGGCCAGTTAACTTGTAACCTGTCATATCAAAAGTATGAGAATTTATTATTAAGGAGGTCATAGGAGACTCAGGCGACTAACTGTGTGGAGTTTGCACGTTCTCCCCGTGTTTGCGTGGGTTTCCTCTGGGTGCTCCGGTTTCCTCCCACAGTCCCAAGATGTGCAGGTCAGGTGAATTGGTCATGCTAAATTGTCCATAGTGTTAGGTAAGGGGTAAACGTAAGGGTATGGGTGGGTTGCGCTTCGGCGGGGCGGTGTGGACTTGTTGGGCCGAAGGGCCTGTTTCCACACTGTAGGTAATCTAATCTAATCTAATCTAATCTAATCTAATCTAATCTAATCTAATCTAATCTAATCTAGGTGAGCATTTAGAAAATCGTAATGTGACTTGTCAGTGACAGCACAGTTTTGGGAAAGGGAAATCATGTTTGACTATTTTATTAGTGTTCTTTGAGGAAGTAAAAAGCAATGTGTAATAAAGGGGAATCAGTAGATGTACTATACTTCTATTTCCAAGATGCATTTGGCAAGGAGTCACATCAAAGGCATGTAACAAAACAAGAGCTTGTTTTGTCGTTATAAGAGGGTAAGGTACTACATGGATCGAGGATTGGTTAGCAAATAGAAAGCAGAGAGTAGGTATAAATGGGTCATTTTTCAGTGACCAGGATATGTTGAGTGATCGCGCTATTCATGTTAGGGCTTCAGTTATTTACAGTTTGTATCAATGGCTTGCTTAAAGGGATTGAATTTGCTAACTTTGCTGATGATACAAATATAGTATGAAAAGTCAGCTGCAATTAAGACATAGGAGCCTGCAAAGGGAGAAGGATTGAATAAATGGGTGAGAAATAAAATGCCAGCTAGGATGTGGGAAATTTAGTAAACTGGTTCACTTTGCCAGGAAGAATAGAAAAGCAGCATGTTACTTAACTAGAAAGAGACCGAAGTACTCTGAGGTACAAACAGATCTGGGTGTGCTGGTACATGAATCATAAAACTTTAATACATTGCTGCAGTGAATGATTAAAAAGGCCAACTTATGTTGTTTATTCCAAAGGAAAATGTCATAAGGATCAGAATGTTTTGCTACAGTTGTACAGGACATTGGTGAGATTGCATCTCGAACACTGTAGAGTTTTAGTTCCCCAATTTAAGAAAGAATGTAAATGTATTTGAGGCAGTTTAGGGCAGGTTCACTTGACTGATAGCTGGGATGAGGGCAATACCTTATGAGGAAAGGTTGGACAGACAGGACCTCTTTCCATTTTTTTCTTCAGCAAATGAGTGGTGATTTACTAAGACAAATAAGCCAAAGGGGACTTGATAGGATAGGTTCTGAAAAGTACATTTAATTTAATAATTAGGGATTTACCATTTAAGACAGAAATGAAGAGGATTCTTTTCTCTCAGCTGACTTGGATGAAAGGACCGAATGATTAGTTGCTAAATTTCCTGATGATAGAAAAATAGGTAAGAAAGTAATTTGTGAAGACACAAGGTTGGGATCTTTGGAGCACACCTTTCAAGATGGATAGATGATTGAGTAACGTGGAAGTCAAAAGGTTTTTGGGGTTAGGCAGGAACGTAGAGTTGAGGCCACAGTCAGATCAGCATTGATTGTACTGAATTGTGGAACAGGGATGGGAAAAGCCCAGTCTTGCTCCAAATTCCTATGTTGTGTAATCAGTCCAGACATATTTTTTATTCATTCATGGAAAGAGTGGATTGACTTATGAAGGAAGGCTAGACAGGTTAGCCTTATATCTTCTGGAATTTAGAAATGTTGGAGGCAATTTAATTGAAACATACACAATCCTGAAGGGTCGAGAGTGTGGTGCTGGAAAAGCACAGCAGGTCAGGCAGCATCCGAGGAGCAGAAGAGTCGATGTTTCGGGCATAAGCCCTTCAGCAGGAATGAGGTTTGTGGAACCAATTGCCTGAGAGATAAATGGGAGCGGGGTGGGGCTGGGGGTAGGTGGCTGGGTCCATCATCAAATGTTCTTATGACTTCTTCATAATAGGTGTTATTCATGACATCCCTATCTAGCCAAAATGTCATCTGCTATATATAGCCTATGGGTATAGAAGAATGCTAGCCGTCACCATTGTGTCTACTAGTTGCAATGCAGTTCTACACTTCAAACATCTCCAATGTCAGTTCAGACATTTTTCTCTAAGAATCTCTCACTGCAACCCCCAGGTCATCTCCTTTGCCCTGAAGGTCTTCAGCCACATCCTTAAACAGACTTACTACCACAGCCACAACTCCTTCCTCAGTGCCTGCCTATGGAACCAACTGATCCCACATGGACTCTGAACCACATTCAGACCATCACAGTTTGGATCTAAACAGGACAACCAGTACAGACTACAAATTCAAAATCTCCAGCAACAATTTTCCTTCTGAATACTTCGCTCCACACTTGCAGCCATGCACTGCCACCTTATCTCTCTATAGTCAGCCCTGCCTCAACTGAGGACCATACAGTCTCAGAAAGAACATCTCCAGGACACCCGCACCAACCAATCCCACCATCCTGTAGCCGCACACTTCAACTCCCCCTCTTCTGCCAAGGACATGCAGGTCCTGGGTCTCCTCCATCGCCATTCCCTTACCACCCGATGCCTGGAGGAAGAAAGCTTCATTTTCCGCCTTGGGACCCTCCAACCATATGGCATCAATGTGGATTTCACCAGTTTCCTCATTTCCCCTCCCCCCACCTAACCCCAGTTCCAACCTTCCAGTCAGCTATCTACCCCTCAAACCCACCCCCCCTCCCATTTATCTCTCAGCCCCCAGCCCACAAACAAGCCTCATTCCTGATGAAGGGCTTAACAGGAAAGGATGACAGATTGCCTTCCCTAAAGGATATTAGTGAATCAGATGCATTTTTCAACAATTGGTTATATATTCATTATTCATTCTTGATTTTTACTGCTTTCAAATCTTAAAGCCATTCCACCTATGTCTCCAGAACACTAACCTGGGGCTTTCGAAAAGGAGTCCAGTGACTTTACCATTATCCCACCGCATTCTCCAGAACCAATCAACAAGAAATCCACAGTAAGAAAAACCACAGGCGATTCAGAAATGAAATCCAAGTTTCCAATGAGATGCCAGTTACTATCAATTTGTACATTAAAGGATTAGTATGTGATAATCACAAACTGATAGAGAATGGGAATCCCTTTGATTGATGGAGAATTTCAGCCTCACCTTGACTTGTTTGAGAATCAACTTTCAAATTTTTTGAAGCAAGATATTTTCAGTGCAATTTGACAACATTATGCACACAGCTTTACATAATCCACAATGTTTATCTATGAATGAACTTAAATGAACTACTTTGCTGTTGAGATCAGGAGATGGTGTCTGATTTTCACTGTGAATCCATTCACAGTGAGCGCAGCTTTACTCCAAACCCTGACCTAGTTCTTGCTGTTTCAGATAATGGGCTGATCGATACTCGCACCATCATCATTGGGGGTTCTGGACGTCACAGAGTATTCTGGCAAGATGGAACAGACAGAAATAAGACCGAACTGGAGGAGTACCTGAGAGGTAAGACCATATATTTGCATTGGTAGAGAATGTGTGTGTCCCACAGACTGAGTGTGTGTCTGTAAGGGAGATGCCGGGTGTGAAAGAGAGCAATAGTGTGAGCAGTGGAAATGGAAGAGTTTGAGAATAAGAAACATATGCAAATGGAGGAAGATGGGGTTGTTAAGGGGGCTGGGATGCAAGCAGAGATAGAATGGGAGAGAGAGGATGAAAAGGGATGCATTGGGAGTTGGGGATAAGTTGGTGATGGATCTGGAATTCTCTAAATCTGTGGTTAAGGACTCTGAACTTTATCTCCTCTCTCTGAGTTTGAGTGTTCTTCATATTCACATTCCTCAGTTCCTGAATTTGAAGCTGATTTCACTGTCCTTGGAAAACATGACTCAAATCGTTCATTTCTTTTGTTTAAGATTATGGAGTTGATCTGGGGTCGGTAAATGGAGGACAAGGGAATGTCCAGGGTGAAGGAGGTGAGTGTTTAAATTGTTGGACACAGCAAACAATCTATGGAGACATGTTAGACGACTTTTCTGGAACTGACACATCAATCTTTTAGGTAGTTTCATGGAGCAGAAGAGAACACTGATTAAAGATTCCAACCAAAGTCAGTGCAAAATCTCTGTTTCTGATCCAATTCTCCCCGAATCTGTCAGTCCCAGTTCTTCCCCATATCCCTTAATCACAGCCCACTGAATTGCTGACACTGTTGGAAGATGTACAGCACTGATTGTAATTAACTTGGATCCAAGTATTTGGAAGTGGCCACAATTCAACTTCTCAGTTTTTGTTTAACAGACTTAAATAGTCAATGTTAAGATACTCCAGAAGCTGCAAGTCTCTCTCTTTCTCAACAGAGACTTTTGGGGACCTGATAAGGTTCCAATCTTAGTGTTTATGAATACCTTGTAAAACCTAAGTCTGAAAGTGTTGTTGGGAAGCAATTAGCATAGAGATCCTCCCAGTCTTTTCAAAATCAAGGTTTCCAGTAACTAAGGGCCAAAAACCCACTCTTATCTACTTGAAAGCTTAGCTCCAAAGTCACAGGTTTTCTGTAATTAGCACACACTAAGCTGCTGACTTCACCGCTTGATAAAAACCACATGGCAAATCTTTTCAATCCAGAAAATATCCAAACTATTCCACATCTTCCAATTTTTTCACTTCTTTCTTAAATATAAATGTATTCTCAACATCTTGATCCAATATCCCTCAATTCCATCTAATTCACCCTTCATATTGGTCCTTCTGCTATTTTTTCCCAATCCTTTAATCTTCCTGATTCAAGCAACAAACTGTTTGCTCTGTTTTCCTCAGGTCCTAACTTGGGCTGAATAAATGACAAATAACTTTTGTCCAAAACAAGTGCTAGGCATGACCCTTTCCACCAAGAAAGAATCAAACCATCACACCTTGACTTTCAATGGCACTAACATCACTAAATCGCTTATTGTCAACATCCTAAGAGCTACCATTGACATAAAACAAAATGGATTAGCATTAAAGTACAAATGCAGGTCAGAGGCTAGGAATCCTGCAGTAACCCTTGTTTCTGCACAACCTGTCCATCATCTACAAGGCACAAGTCAGGAGTGTGAATGGAATACCCTCCACTTGGCTGGATGAGTACAATGCCAACAGCACTCAAAATGCTTGACACCATCCAGGACAAAGTAACCCACTTGAATGGCACCACATCACAAATGTTCACTCCCACCAGTAGCAGCAGTGTTTACCATTTACAATATTCAAGGCTCCTTTAGGCAGTATCTTCCAAATCCATGATGATACCACCTAGACGGACAACAGCAGTGGATACATGACAGCACCATCTGCAAGTCCTCCTCCAAATCACCCGCCATCCTGACTTCAAAATAGATCTTTTAGATTAGATTAGATTACTTACAGTGTGGAAACAGGCCCTTCGGCCCAACAAGTCCACACTGACCCACCGAAGCGTAACCCACCCAGACCCATTCCCCTACATTTACCCCTTCACCTAACACTACGGGCAATTTAGCATGGCCAATTTGCCTAACCTGCACATTTTTTGGATTGTGGGAGGAAACCAGAGCACCCGGAGGAAACCCATGCAGACACGGGGAGAACGTGCAAACTCCACACAGACAGTCGCCTGAGGCGGGAATTGAACCCGGGTCTCTGGCGCTGTGAGGCAACAGTGCTAACCACTGTGCCACCATGCCGCCCACTAATGAATCTGATGAAGAATCACTGGACTTGAAACGTTTAACTCTGCTTTCTACCCAAAGATGCTGCCAGACCTGCTGAGTTTCGCAAGGAACTTCTGTTTTGTTTCAGATCTCCAGCATCCACAATTCTTTGGTTTATATTCAAAGTACATCACCTTTCTTTCAGTGTCACTGGGGCAAAATTCTGGAATTCCCTCACTAATGGCATTGTTTGATCTGTGAAATGAATTTTCTAGGTGGACAATCATACTCGTGAATGAGTGATTGCTGATGACAATGGCCTACACAAATAGTCTTCAACAGTTCAAGAAGGCAGCTCACCATCACATTTCTCAAGGGCAACTAGGGACAGATAATAAATTCTGGCCCAGCCAATGACATCTACATCCTGTTAGTGATTTAGAAAATGGTGCCCTGGTGTTCTCATTGCCCTATAGGCTATCATTTTCGCAACTTGTCAGGCAACATTTGTGAAAACCTAGACATATAATTGTAAGTCTAACTAATGGGGAACATTTTGATATATTAACTTATGGAAAATTTTGGGCCATAATGCTTGATCATATATTTCCATCCCTGTGTCTCAGGATGCTGCCGTAACCCAGGACAAACTTTGACAGAAATAAGCAATCACCTGTATCTTTCTTATAAAGCAGACCGTCATCAATACTACAACAATACGATATCATCCAGTAAAGAGCCTTTCATTATTGTCTTTCTTGTAGGTAACACGCGGAGTGTGCACACGTCACATAGTTCATCCCAACCATCAGGGGTACCTGGGGCATCTGGCCGTTTTGTGTTTGACTGGGAGAATGCATTCAATGGGAACAGGACAGCTTACGAGAAATACCTCCGAGGTGAGAAGTAGGAATTTTACAGAATCTACTGGCATTGTATGGGGACATGCCTGTTGCTGCTGCAATTGACCATGACAGTATCCGTTAAGAGTGTGTACCACACAGTTGTTGTGCAGACAAAGTTCCATTCTTCACATTGAGAATAACCTCCATCGAATTAAGTGGCACTATCACCACATTGTATTATCCAGTGAACAGTTTTACAAGCCATCCTTGTAACCAATTCCATCATTGTCCTTCTGTAGAAAATGGCTGGACTGTGTACAGGTCACCTGGCTCAAGAGAATCTGGGACATCTGGCGTTCTCGAAGACAATTGGGAGAAATTCTTCAATGGGAACAGGACAGCATATGAGGAATACCTGAGAGGTGACAGCATAGTGATTTGTTAAGGAATAACAGCAGTGGTGGAGTCTCTGCAGCATTCAGGAGATTCCCTGGTGATGAGGGCAGTGCTGCACTATCAGAGAGTCAGCACTGAGAGAATGCCGCACTGTTGTGGGATCAGCACTGAGGAAGTGCGCACTGTCGTGGGGCCACTAACAAAATAGTTTTGCTTTGGCTTTTGGAAAGTAGTGTAGATGGGACAAAGTGAATTGCTATTACAGAGCTAGTGGGGGCGGATCACTTGATTGGCCCTTTTTAGTGCTGTAACCTAACCTTTGTTGGTCAGTATCTCTAATGTCTAACTTTAGTTGAAGCATCCCAGTTGCAAGTTCCCCAATTAAATAATTAAACTGCAAATAGAATAAACTTAATGTAACAATATTTACATACTTAAGAACAAAGAGCAAGACTCCAGCCTTTGGCCCCTTGAGCATGCTCTGTCATTGAATAAGATTGTGACTGATCTGAATGTAACCCCAAATCTGGATTCTCACATACCCCAATAACCTGTCACCTCCTTGCTTAATCTCTATGCATCTACCTTCAAACTATTCAATGATTCTGCTTCCATCATCTTTTCATGCAGAGAGTTCCAAATACGCATGATCCAATGAGAGGAAAGAATTTGCCTCATCTCTATTTTAAATAATTTTAAAATCATGACCCTTGGTTCTAAATTCTCCCATAAAAGAAGCATCCTCTCCACATTCACCCCATCCAGACCCTGCAGGATTTTAAATGTTGCAATCAAGTCACCACTTATTTTTCAAAACTTGAGTGGACACAACCCTAGCCTATCTGACCTTCCTCATAAGACAACTCCCCCATTCCCATCCTCTCCACAGGGCACTCTGTCAAGACCCCTCAGGATCTTGTATATTCAATCAAGTCACCTCTTACTCTTCTAAACTGTCTAAAGCCCAGCCTGTCCAACCTTTCCTCAGAGGACAGCCCTCTCATTGCATATATTTGTTAAGGGGGAGGGTGTTGCAAGATTAATCACCTGATTCTTTCTGCTGAAAACTATGAAAGATGTGATCATTTGCTGAGAGTCACTCTCACTCCGTGCCAAGTGTCACCTCTTGGGATGCGAAAGGCTCTATCTGAATTCAAGTGTTTCCTTTTTTTAAAAATCCACTTTTCCTCTCTGTCTCTAGGTTTTGGTGCACATTCAGCAGCATCAGGAGGTGGTGCAACACGGACAGGAGGAGGTCAGTCACGTTAAGTATTCATTGTTTTAAATGGTAGATGCTGTGAATGCAGTTAATTTGATCTGCACTCACAGCCACCTGCATACTATCACCGCTTCACTCTCCCTTTATCTGACTGTCTCCAAGGAGTCATTTTAATTTTCAGTCATCGATGTTGGTGGAGTAATATTGGATCGGTTGTTCATTACTTATGCCTTTGTTACACCAAGATTTGAATTTTGAAATACTCATGACCAATCTCCCACATTCTTCAATCTTTAAACTTGGGATCATTCAAAACTCTTCTGCCTATGTATTATCTCGCAGAAATTCTCATTCCCTTATCACCCTGTGCTCACATTAGTTCCCAGTCAAACAATGCCTTGATTTCAAAAATTCCTATCCTGTTTTCCAATCCCTCCATGGCCTTGCGCCTTACTTTCTCTGTAATCCCCTTCCAGCTTCACAACCCTTGAGACAGCTGCGCTCCTCTAATTCAAACTCCTTGGGCATTCCTCAGGGACTATAATCACTTGCATTGTTACCCAGAGAGACTGTAATTACTAATTTATTTGTTTGCAGCTCTCTATACCAGATTCACAGATCCTGCCCCAAGCTTGCTTTATTGTGGGACATATACTGAGTCATTACTTATGTCGCTGATCAGGATGATTAAATATCTCCTATTTAATTGCAGCCAGTCGATCACACCATACGTCATCTAGCTTCTCCAACCAGGCAGATGGATCTGGAACTCATCGTGTGTCTGAAACGTCACACAGCTCTTCCAGTCAATCATCTGCCTCTAGTTCTTCCCATTCCTCAGGAGGAGTTTGGCATGACGGGACCTACAGGAGCGATGCAGAGTTAGAGGAAATGCTAAAAGGTGAGAGCCTTATTCTAATTCACTGTCACGGCTCATTCTCCTTCAGAGCGTGCTGTATCTCTACCCTGTGAGCCGTCTATGATAGGTTAACCACTTGTACAGTCCACTGCCAACACTAGGTTGTTCATCAGAGTCATCTATGACAACTGCCAGCCTGTTACTCAGGATAGACAACAATGAGTATAAAAGGAATTGGAGGGTCTGTTTGACTCTGGATGGTCATATGTTCACACATGATTTTGGCTGAGGATACTCCTTCAGGAATTAAATAGCTATTTCTGGGACACTGCTGTGAGCAGTACAAAATCATCAGAACTTTAGAAAAATGGTGTGATTTATAGATTTTTTTGTGCACAATTGCATCTTAGTTATAAAACTGTAGTAAAGGCAGCGGGCCGTGGAGGGGGGCGTTAGGGCCGACTGCCTACCCCTCTTCCGAGGTTACGTTAGAGCCCGGGTGTCTCTGGAGAAGGAGCACACAGTGCCCACCAACACGCTGGAGTTATTCAGGGAGTGGTGGGCGCCTCAAAGAGTGGAGTGTATTATTTCCCCATCCAATTCTATTTTGATTTAACCCCTGCTTTCTCCTTCACTGTTTGATCACGCAGCATTGCCCTTTGATGTGAAGGGCACTGCTTGTCACTGGCCACTAGGGTGTTTCAAAAAGAAAAAATAATGTAGTAAATGATGGAGTAGTGGGGAGAAATTATGTAATTTAGGACAGTGGCATTTGGTGGCAGGATTCTTTGATAAAACCTCCAGATATATGCCCAACGTTGGTAAACCCAAATTGCTCAAGAGAGAGATGAACATTGGTCAGTTGGGTGAATGAGAATGTACACCTGTACAGGTAGAAAGCTTTGATGGAGTCTGTACAGGTGAGTATTTGATATACCTTTTGAGCAACAAGCACTCCTCCTATCCAGAGATCAAGCAAATCCCTCCAGCAATCCTTTTGGTAAGGCAATGGCTCATCAGCCTCACTAACAGATGAATACCCATTTACATTATTACTAAATTGCACAATGGCACCATGTGGGGAATATAATTGCCACCAGCAGAACGTCAGCAAGTTTAGTTTTTCTTGGCTGCACCATGTTCATTTGTCATCTATTTGGAGGGAGAATGGGAAAGATCCAACAAGAGCCCTGCTGCAAGAAGAGATTTGCTGATTTCTGTTGATTTTTGTTGCAGAGAAACTTGGGGAATCTTACGCCACATGGCTATCACATGCCAACCTCAGGATGCAGTCTGATCAGAAGGAAAGGAGACGGAAATCTACAGGTAATGCACCGAGGCTGTATGGGAAAAACATGCATTATCGTCTTTCACAGAGATCTGTAGGTTTTAAAAATGTATATATATGACCATAATTCTGTGGTCCAATCCCATCCTTTCCTGATCCCCAATTTGACTATTTACACGATACTGTCCAGAGAAGGAACTGTATTTTATAATAATCATTTTCTTTTTGTAGGTTGGTCTTCACACAGGCGGACCCGACGACGAGCTCATGGTCTAAAGTGATGCAGTGACTCGGGTAGAGCAGGATCAAGGGGCTGACTCCTGCTTCTATTCTTCTGGCTACAGGCAGCAACTTTGCCTGCATCTCACCCTCTTTATTCAGCAGCTTAACATCAGAAGAAAAACTCATGCAAATTTCTTTTCTGTGCCTCTATAATAGTGCGTTAATCGTGGATTCTAATTGCACAGTGATTGTAACCATGGAAACAGGTGGACAGCAACAGATCTGTGAGGAGACTGCTGTATGAACATCCCCCTCTGCATTCCCTATTTGTTCCTGCAGCATTGCCATTCGATGCCACAAATCTCTGAATTACCTTGCATTTCAGTGGTCACATGGGTCATAAACAACGTTGTCCTCTAATCATCAAAGAGTGTTCAAATATAAACAGGAGCAGAAGAATACCTTCCTCTCCCTGGGCCCTTCTCTATTATTCAGCACAATCTGGCTGACCTTCCACCTTAACTCCACTTTTCCACGTGCTCGCCATGCCCATGGATTCCTTGAGAGACAAAAAAAAATCCATCATGGATGTGTCATGCTGAATCTTTCAAAAGTTCTGCTCAGGAGCCAACTTGCATCCAGTTCTGGGTATGATATTTCTGGAAGGATATGAGGGTCCTTGAGAGGATACAGAATGATTCCAGGGATAAGGGACTGATTTAGTTATGAGGTTAGGTTGAAGTGACTCTACTTGGACAGGAGACGAGGGGAGATTTGATAAAGGTGTATGAGATTATAATTGGCATAAGGTACAATATAAAGTTGTACCCATCAGCGGATGGTACAAGAACCAGGGGACACATTTAAGATTTTGTATAGAAGATGCAGGGGGACTGTGGTAATAACCTGGAACTTGCTGCCCATGAGGATATTGGAAGTGAGAAATATTAACGAATTCAAAGCAAAGTTGAAAGGGGATTGAAAGGAAATGAACACAGAGCCATAGGGATTGAGCGTGTGAATGGGATTGATTGGATTGATAGCTGGCACAGACTCGATAGGACATTTGGCCTCCTTCTGTCCTATAAACAACCCATATTTTTATATTTTCAATGATGGAGCATCCACAGCCATTGGGGTAGAGAAATCCTAAGCTTGATAAACCTTTTATGTGAAGAAATGTTCTCATCTCAGACCTAAATAACCATCCCTTTAGGCTTGTCGGGGTCAGCGCTGCCAAGCCTTTCAGAATCTGGGTCCTTTTAGTCAATGGTAAGGGAGCAGACTCGTGCTCATCCCACCATTGTGTTCATATAGCTGATGCCCAATATCAACAATCGAACAGAATTATTGAAAGACCCAGCAGAAGGGCTTGGCCTCCAGTTCAGGATATTCAATATACAGGTGACACACCCCTCCCAGTGTGGGAAGGTGGTGGAACCCCACCCAATACAGGCAGATAGCTGACAGCCCCCTGCCATTCCTCCTTCCAAACCCCTCAGCAATTGTGGGCAACATCAGAGGAGAAAGCCAGAATCATTGGGAATAACATCACCTTTACAATCACAAATCCTCTTCATGAGGGAGTAGCCAATAACAACTAAGCATGACTCCCTGATGTGGAATTTACATGTTGCCAACCTCACACAACTGTGAAGAAGGGTTTATGAAGCAGATGAATGGTTTTGAGAGATAGTGACAGCAGAGCCTGCTGTCTTCTCTGGAAGAAGATAATTGCCTTGAGGTTGAAGGTAGAGAGGAGAGAATCCATGGTTTAAGAGCCAGCATGAGCTCTGAATGAACAGAATGACCACTGCCCAATGTCTGGGTAGCCCAGAGGACAAGAGGAATGATTCAGTTGTTGTGTTTACATTTGTTTGTACAGTTTAGTTCTTGCTTTGATGGTTCTCTTGTGCATCAGGTTCCTATTGGTTACATAGGTGCCATTAACCAGCTGACTATTTTACAGCCTGTCTTATTTAAAATTGTAAAATTTTTCTTTTTGGAATAAAATAACTTAAAAAAAAAACAAAGTGGATTCCTCACCAGATTTATTCAACACCTGCCAAAGCAATGTTCCTAACAAACTCCAAGCCAGTGCTGGCCCCGGTTGCTCTGTCAGCCTAAGATCAGACTTGGAACTGACTGTCAGCTTCACCTTACCTAGGGACTGCAATCAATGCTGCCCACAGGTCAACACTGCTTTGGCCAAGTTGTAAGGGCTGGCCACGCTCTGTTTTGAATTTGGATGTCAGGGCAGAGTGAGGAGGTTTTAGGAAGGGTGGGGCAAGGGCATGAATGAGTGATGAAAGTGTAATCTTAGTAAATTCTGTAACTACTATAACATTCCCTTGTCTGCTCTCACCTAGTTTTGATTTAATGTGGCAATACTGCTTTCCTTAGAGGATCTTATTTCAGATTTGTGATCCAATCTGCTGTTTCTTTTGTTCATGGGGGTGGGAATATCTCCCCTGAACTCCAGCCATTGGGATAGCGTTTTTGAAATCCACTCATGTTACTGATAGTCACACTCTGCTCTGAAAGCTTCTCTTGGTTCAGAGTCATTATGACACAGCCTAGTGGCTGAGTCAAATGAGGCAAACTCAGTGCCCTTTCCCCCTTTGTCATGAGGTTGCTCCCTCAATAATCTGCTTAAAGAGGACCCTTAACCATTTATCACTAACTGGTCAGAATATGCCCCCAAGCAGCCTTTCAGCTGCCTGATTGTGTTTAATGAGTGCAAGGTTTTAAAATCAGTCGCTGGTTCTAGGTTGGGTGATGGTAAATAGGGACTGAGAAACCAGACCTGGCTAACAACACAGGGCCTTGTCACCAGCCCAGCACTGGCTGCCTGGGTAGTGATGGGGAGAATGGCCAACAATACCTGGCACCCATTACAGTGTCTTTAACCCCTTCAGGCGGGTTTCCACTCCAGGAATGGTTCCTCGGTCCCACTATGCATTTGCTCTTCCCTAAATTGCTGCTATTCCTTCTCCAACTGAGTCTGTCAAACATTTCAATAAATACTTTTAGCATAAATGTGTTCAAGGTCTGATTGTTTGATTCAAAATCAGCAGCAGAGCCAATGTTTGTGGTTGTGACCACGCCTCATGCTCCAGATCTTATCTCCCAATTCACAAACGTTCTGAAAATACAAGCAGTTCTTACTCTTGACCTGTGGCCATTTACAAGGCTCTGAAAACAGGAGATTCTGGTATCTTCAGAAATACTCAGATCACAAAATTTATCCCTTTTAATCACCCGTAATACTCCGACGCAACCATTCCTTGCTTCTTCACATCATACAGGTGCAAATAGCATACAGATATATTAAATAATTCTCCATATCCCAAAGATTATTCATGGGAAAGGGAGGACAGATTGCTAATCCAGGTCTTGAACCAATATGATACCTCACTGATAGGCTCACTGGAGTGACTAGCACTCTCCTGAGTCAGATAGTAGTGTGTTCGAGCCTCATTGTGGAGACTGGAGAAGTTAATCCAGATCATAAAACAAAAGGTCAGAGATCATCAGAAGCTCAGTAAGCCTCTGATGACCAGCGTGGCACTGTTGTTCTGGATTGTTTAAACATCATGTGTGAATAATCCAAACCAACTAACAATGCTTGAGAAATTCGAGTTTAGGGGAGAAAGTGAGCGTAATGGTAATGTCACTGGATTAGATGCCCAGGATAATGCAATGGAGATATGAATTCCCATCATACAGCTCGTGGAGTTTAAAATGTATGAGGACAGCTGAGAGTAATGCTGATCAATTAAATCTCAGAATGAAATTTGGATTGATAGGTTATATGGGGTTTTTTTCCAGTTTGGTTACTGTGATGACCAGTCGCCAAATATACTCACACAGAACTGGCAACATTTTGTTTTACCAAAAAAACAAGTTTATTACATAGAAGTAAATAAAGTTGTACAAGGTAATTTAAAACAACCATAACATAAATAGGATAAAGAAAAACTTAACCCTTTTACTCCGGAATTATCCTTTCCAGTCACTCAATCTCAGAATTATCACTTCTTTTTTAACACTTACATTTCTTACTCAAAATGACTCTTTCCAGCCCTCCTCCTCTGACTGCAAAAGCACCTTAAGACTTTTATCCAATTTTGAAACTCTAGAAACTTCCACCAATTTACACAGCTTAAATGTTTCTACAAATTAAAATCTCACAACTTGGATACTCAATTTTCTAAATATTCAGCAGTTAATTTTACAGGTAATGACTGAGTGATTTAACCTAATTCTTCAAAAATGCTTGGATAGCATTTTGTCTTTAATTCATTTCTTGAAATAACTCTGACCTTTGTTGGAAAAACAAGCTGCCTTCAGAGATCTGAAAACGAAAAACAATTTGACTCCACTTTCGAATCTAAGTTCTAAAATAATAACGACATAGTACAGACCTAATAAAAAGTTAAATAAATCAGGAGTATAAAAGTCATCTCAGTAATGCTATGAAACTACCAGCAATGGTCATAAAAACCAGTCTGGTTCACTAATGTCCTTTATCTGGGCTTTACCTGGTTTTGCCTACATGTGATTTCAGACTCACAAAAATGTGGTTGACTCTGAACTGCCCTCTGAAATAATATAGAAAGACACTGAAATCAAGGGGAATTAGGGTTGAGTAAACTTGCTTAACTTTCCAATGATAACCACATCACGTACAACGTCAAAGAGAATAAAATCCTGTGTATTTTTCTCAATGACTCACTGTGCCGCAGTTCTCACTCACTGACCATACACACAATTCTCTTTAATTGACCTTACCTACAGTTCTCACTCAGTGCTGATTCCCATTGTTCTCACTCAACATACCCACAGTCCTCACTCACTGAGGATAGCTGCAGTTCTTACTTGCTGACTATGTCTCTGGTTCTTGTTCAATGTGCCCTGAGGACTCACTCACTGAATATGCCTGAAATTTTCACATATTGAATGTGCTATAATTTCTTACTCACTGACCATGTCCACAATAATACTGACTGTGCCCATGGTTCTCTCTTACTGTCTGTGCCCACAATACTCAAGTAATATCTACTGAAGCTAAGGCAAGACCAATACCGTTAGCTGGCCATGTGACTCTGACCTGTACCACCCAAAAACAGATATTCTGATGGTTAGTCTCATTGTCAGTTGTGGGATCCTGCTTGAAAACATAAAACATGTGTTACCCTAACACAATAATAACTGGGGTTTAGTGAAATTCAGTCACTTTGAAGAACTTATATGGAAGTGAAATGTACCATGTACAAATAAATGCAAGTTTTTTTTCATAAGTTTATAATCATGGACAGATTCTTAGTCAAAATACTTACATCTTTTGTCTGAAATTTACTGAAAATAAGGATTAAGACTACTCGATGATTTGTGGTACATTCCCTGCTACTCTTGTAGATAATAGGATGGATTTTCTCACATCCTGGGTTGTGGCAACGCACTGGGTGATTGCAGATACTGGTTATGGTTCAAGCTCACAACTCCTGGCTCTGTTCAGCAAAGTACACATTGTTCTTGGTATTATAGTTGCTGTTTCACTTCTCAGGAGGTTGTTGGGCTGTGTGCCAGTCAGGCAGCTGTGTAGTGTCGGTCCATGGTGCTGACTATTTCACTGTTGCACTCCAATCTGTCCAGCACTCTCTGCACTGCGGCCTCACTAACTCCCGCATTATAACTGTGCCGCACACAGTTCACAATGTGAAGGAAAGGGCAGCCCTTCTCAACATCTAAAGCAACAGGAAAAGAATTTATTACTGAGTGCAGGCAGGAGTATATTCTGATAGATTGAAGGTAATGAGAACCGACCAAGACAGGAATGATACTCAGAATTCCACTTTCTGTGTTCTCCAATCTCTCTCATCTCACCCTCTCCTCTGTTAATCTGAAATTTGTAAATCTCTGACCAAGATGCTCTGTGCCTGCTCCCTGTACCCCTTCAGTTAACAATCACCTTTTCCCTTTCACAGGAGCTGCTGTGCATCGTAATCTGTAGTGAATGAATATCACGCTCCCTGAGCTCATTCCCACTACATTCAATGGAATTCTGTAAACTAAGTTAAAGATGTCCTTTCCAATGTGTCTGAGCAAAAAACATTGTAATAAAAAGAGCTCACTGTAACCAATGCTACAGTAGTTAGTGACAACAGAATTACACTAGTCACTAGATGATCACATGCTCAAAACCATCAGAAAGTGACATGTCACTGCGGGATTGCAGAAAAATCCTGCTGGGCTCAGAAGATGGCTGGTTCAAGTAATGAATACAGATTTATAACATAGTGGGATGTTGAGCATGGGCAACATAATCTCAAAAATTAGGGGACATGTTGTCTGATTCCATTTCTGAAACTCATGGGATACTGCTTTTACCTTAAAGGAGTATTACAAGAGCAAATCATCATTTACCACTACCCATCCCACATTGTAACTGGTCACCTCACCCTGTTGCTGACCCAGAGGTTTACACACAGAACACCCTAACCTTAACTTTAACAAATGCAGCAAGATTCTGAGAGAACATCACTCACGTTTTGGTCGTGTGGAGTCATCTTGAATGATTCTGAGTGTTGCATTGTGTAATTCTTTCTCCTCATCAGTCACCTGTAGGGCAATCACAAGCAAAAACCATTACTACATCATTATTAACACACTCCACTGTACCCCAGCTCCTGCTGCTCAGCTTATGCAGTGATGCAATTTTAACCCTGGTGCATTCTAGGCACCGATACCGGTAAAACCAGAAATTCCAGGGCCAGCAATTAGTGTTTTATTATAGTCAATTAAGAAGTCAAGGATTAGTGATCAACAACTCTTTTGCTTAAAAAGAATGTGACCTCAAAAATCTGAATTTGGAATAAATTACTGAGTTGGCATTTATCAATAGTTATAAGTTCACTGAGTGGTCAGCCTTACAGCAATATTACAAATTATAGTTTTCAAACAGCCATTGGTGAGGAGCCATTTAAATAGCAGCTAAATGAAATTGACTAGGATTGGAGGATGGGTTAGAGACTGACCAGGCAATGGTAATGATTTGTGGCAACTGGTCACCAATGGAAACTTGTAGATACTTGAGTTGAGCCCATGATCTTCATTAATGGTCTGAATGACAAAATGCAATATTATGGATATTGCTAAGTATTCATAGCTATGAAGTCTCAAGATTAGTTGAATGAATTATGAGCACTGTTTAATAAAGTAGCACCTGAACTTTGTGAAGGGCATTATCACCAAGGGGTAGAATGTAATGCTTTTCCTTAAGGTCCTCACAAAAGAAAGCAGAGGGGAGCAAGATAGCGGAGAGAGGGAGAAGGTGAAAGTGGGGGAGGAGGGAATAGGATGAGGGGGAGAGAGAGAGAGAGAGAGACACACACACACAGAGACAGACAGACAGAGAGAGAGATCAGAATTTAGCCTCTGCTGGTGATTTGGCCTAAAGCTTACCAGGTACAGCTTGCTAGGTCCAGCCACTTTCTGGAAAATAACTCCCTCTTCCTGAAGGGCACAGACAGCTTCCTGAAAAACTTCATGAATCTGCCTTGATACACAGGGTGTTTCCTTTAAAATAAACCAGTGGATACATAATTTACCAAAAGAAAAGAGAACATGTTTATAACATATCATAAATATGGATGAGAGTTACCTTGCTAAACTAGAAGATTTGTTTTCAGGTGTTTCGTCACCATGACTAGGTGACATCATCAGTGAGAGCCTCCAGTGAAGTACTGGTGTATGTCCCGCTTCTCTATTTATAAGTTTTGGTTTCTTAAGGTGAATCTTGTCATTTCTGGTTCTATCTTTCAAGGGAAGGTAGATGAAATCTAAATCGATGTGTTTATTGATGGAGTTCCGGTTAGAATTCCAGGCCTCTAGGAATTCTTGTGCATGTCTTTGTTTCACTTGTCCGATGATGTGAGTGTTGTACCCACCTTAAGAAACAGAGACCTTTACATACAGAGGTGGGACATACCACCAGCACTTCACCAGAAACTCTCACTGATAATGTTAACTAGTCATGGTGACGAAATGCCTGAAAACAAACCTTCCAGCCTAGCAAGCTAACTCACATCCATATCATCAACCTGAGCTACAAATCTTCTCAAAAATCTCAAAAATATGTTCGGTAATCCCTCACTTCCTGTCCATCCACTGTGAACTTTGTGCTGAGTGCTCTTGTAGATATGTGCTCACTTGGTTTTGTTGAGCAATGCAGACCAGTGAATCAATGGCCTCCAGTTCCTGCTGGTAGAAATTTTTCACTCTGGTTTGATTCAGAAACTGTTTGATCTTCCTCTGCAGTGATAGGATCTTCCCTCCCTGTTGACTAAACAGGAGACAGTATCAGCAAAAACAGATGGAAAATGAAAGAAGTGAACAAACTGGTAGGAACCAAATAGCAAACAAACCGAACCAGATACAGCAAAATATTGATTTGCTTACATAATTTGAGCTTTTGTTCACTCCCTCTAGGTTTTGTACCGGCTTCCCATGCTCCATCACTTTTCCCATTCTCTTTCACATGTGCTCTCCCACTTCCCTTCTGTCTCTAAGCACTTTGCCCATTACGCAGACTCCAGACTTGCATCTGTTCTCCCAACACCTCCACACATCTCCTCTTGCTTTCTTTCACTCAGTTCACTCTTTCTCCCCTCTGCTGTGATGGTTCTTACTTTGGTTCAGTTGAATCCGTTGAAATTTTAGAAGTTTTATCATAAAAGTTTCGGTATAAATATGGGAGCTCCAGCATCCGAGCGATTTGTGCAGTGAATACGGGATCAGCAATCTTAGCTGGAAAAACAGAACACATTAAAGAAATCAGAGATCCCAGTTGGAGACACTAGAATCCAAGCTCAGCATCTTAACCTCCACTCAAACCCATGCCCAGCTTCTCAACAACAGAATCTGGGGCCAACAACTTAAACCCACTTGACACTGGGCCCAGCATCATAAACCCATTTGACCCTTGGTCCAGCATCTCTGGGAGTTTTCCAGAGACACCCAATCACGGAAACACAAACTTGTGATTGAAGACACAAAAGGCTCCCACTGTACTGAGATTCCACAAAAGCTCACATATACTCTTCACACGCCCAATCCCTCCATCCTCACAACATCCAAACCATTTCCCCATTGGCACAAATTTTAGTCTTTCACATCTGTAAGCCCCTCTTTCCCCCCTTGTCCATAGACTCACATACGTTGGTGGAGTGGATTTCTCTTTGCTCTCTATAATCTTTTAGCCAGCCCCTCACATGGACGATATCACCTAGTTCCAACTGGGAGTTCTGTTGTTCTAGCTGAGTGATCTTGTTCAGCTGCTCCAGGAGATTCAGACCAAATGAAAATGAGGCTGTGGGAGGAAGGCAGAATATAGGAGAATCTGATGGGAAAGATTAGCATAGCTGTTTTATTCTATGAAACCAATGGATCAGATCAAAGCTTTCCGAACTGTCAAATCCAATTATGCATGGTGGCAGTTAATTAAAGGATTAACTTGATGACAACACTTCTAAAACAATTGCATCCTCAGTAATGGGTCAGCCCAGCTCATCAGTACAAAAGACAAGCCTGAAGTACTTGCAACCAGCTTCAAGCCAGAATTTGTTCCATATCAGCCTCCACTGGAGATCCTTAGAATCATGATGCTAATTTTCAGCCAAATCAATTAATTCTACATGATGTCAAGAAATGGCTGAAGGCACTGGATATGTAAAGGCTATAGCCCTGACAACATTCTGGCAATAAACTATAAGATATAGGAGCAGAATTAGGCCATTTAGCCCATGAGGTCTGCTCTACCATTTAGTCATGGTTGACATGTTTCTCTCACATTCTCTTGCCTTCTCCTTGTAATCCTTGATCTTCTTACCCAATCATGAGCGTATCCATCTCTGTCTTAAATACACTCAACGACTTGGCTCCCACAGCCTTCTGTGGCAATGAATTCCACAGTACTGAACAGTACTGAAGACCTGTGCTTTGGAACTGGCTGCATCCTAGACAAGCTGTTCCAGTAAAGCTAACACTGGTAGCTATCAGATAAAGTGAAAAATTGCCCAGTTAGGTCCTGTCCATAAAAAGCAGGGACAAATCTAACTTGGCCAATTACTGACAAATCAGGGTACTCTTGATCATCAGCAAAGTTATGGATGCAGTTGTTAATAGCATTATCAATTGCACTGTCAGAGGGACAGTACCGATTATTTATTCATTGTCATGAGGTCAAAATTCTGGAATTCCCTCATTAACAGCAAATGGATGTTGCTCCCTCAATGTTTTATAGCAGCTCAAGACACTTAGAACCACCTCAAGGGAAATTAGAGATGGAACTAAATGTGAGAATGAAAATTAAACCATGTACCTGGTTTTATATTCTCCAAAGCTCTTTGTTTCTTCCAACACAAACAGCTGATCACTCCGGTTCCATCATCCACTGCAAAACAGATCCGCTAGTGAGCAAGCAGGATGGGCAATGAGAGTCATTTTGAGCAAAAATGCCAACTCAGAAACCAGTTGTTTAATTTAGTTATTCCTTGAACCTCATGTGGCCCATGTATATTTAAGACTGAGATAGGTAGATTCTTGATCAGGCAGGCAACCAAGGTTTAAGGTCAAATCTAGCAAATTGGATATTAGGAATGTTGGATCAGCCATGATCCTATTGAACGGCACAGCAGGCTTGGGGGGGGGAAGATGCCAAATGGCCTACTTTGGTTCCTATTTTGTATGTCTTATTAGTGAGGGTGGTCTACTCAGTCTTCCAACTCTGAAAGAATTAAGAACTGGGTTTCAGGTTCCAAATGGGGTTGTGTCCAGGGAGCCGGCAGCTGTGATGAAAAATCAATCTGAATAATTAATTCTGTTTTCTGCTATGGCGGGTGCCTGATCTACTGAGCACAGCCAGCACCATGATTTTATTTCAGATTTACAGTATCTTTTTAAGAATCCCTACAGTGTGGAAACAGGCCCATTGGCCCAACAAATCCACAACAACTCTCCAAAGAGTATCTCACCCAAACCCATTCCCCATCATTCTACATTTATCCCTAACTAATACATCTAACCTCCACATCCCTGAACACTGTGGGCAATTTAGCATGGCCAATTCACCTCCCTCCCATGCACATCTTTGGATTGTAGGAGGAAAGCGGAGCATCCAGAGGAAACCCATGCAGACACGGGAAGAGCATGCAAACTTCACACAGATGCCCAAGGCTGGAATCAAACCCAGGTCTCTAGCACTGTGAGGCAGCAGTGCTAACCACTAAGCGACTTGCCGCTGCTGTGGTGTCTTACTGACCTGCAGAATGTTTGTGCCCTCATGTTGATGAGCAGACGGGGTTAGGGGTGGTGGGGGAAGGTGGAATAAATACATAAACTCTATTCAGAAATACCAACCTCCGAAACTAACAGACTTCTCCCTCTCTCGCTTCTGGACAATTGTACCCAAAATGTCCACCTTGGTGATAGGATGGGTTTTATAGAAGAACACTCCTATGCAAATGAAGGGAATTAAGAATTAATCACTGCATTAATCAGCAAACACTTACAGAATTTTAAATACTGGCAAGGATTGTAGCTAAACCGAGATACACTAATAAATGAGACTAATAAATGATAACCAATATTAGGCAAATTGTGTTGAGTTCTTTAGGTACAGTAACGGAGGTGGCAGGGGAACTCAATGAAAATAATGTGGTTGAGGTTGTGAATTTGGGCTTTCAAAATGCATTTGTCAAAGGACCACACGAAAGACTTGTTCGTAAAACTAAAGCCTATGGCTACATGGATGTAAAATTGGCTGAGGAATAGAAAGTTGAAAGTAGCAGTGACTGGTTGTTTTTCAGAGTGGAGAGAAGCGCACTTGGTGTTAATCAGGGGTCAGTTTAGAACCACTGGTCTTTTTAACACATACAATTATCTGGGCTTGGGCATTTAGGTCAAAATTTCAGATTTTGCAGATGATTTGAAAAATAGAAGTGTAATAAACATGAGGAAAACAACAACAATTTTGAAAGATAGACTTTTTTTATTTTTAGTTTGTGGAACATGGGCATCACAGGCTGTCCAGCATTTATTGCCCATTTGTAGTTGCCCTTAAGAAGGTGTTGGTGAGCTATCTTCTTGAACCACTGGAGTTGACACACAATGTATTGACCCACAATGCCATTAGTGAGGAAATTCCAGGATTCTGACTCAGTGACAATGAAGGAACAGCAATATATTTTACAAGTTAGGATTGCAAGTGTCTGGGAGGGGAACTTGCAGGTGGTGCTGTTCACATGTACCTGCTGCCCTTGTCCTTCTAGACGGGAGTGCTCATAGAAGGTGTTAAGGATCTTCGGTGAATTTCTACAGTACATCTTGTAGATAGTACACACTACTGCTACTGAACATCGGTCGTGGAGGGAATGGATGTGATGTCAGTCAAGTGGACTGCTTTGTCCTGCATGGTGTCAAGCTTCTTGAGTGTTATTGGAACTGAATTAATTGAGGCATGTGGGGAGTATCCAATCACACTCCTGACTTGTGAATTGTAGATAGCGGACAGGCTTTGAGGAGTCAAGAGACGAGTTACGTGCTGCGATATTCCTAACATCTGATCTGCTCTTGTAGCTAATGTGTTTATGTGGAGAGTCCAGTGGCATTTCAGGTCAATGGTAACACCAAGGATGTTGATAATGGGTGGTTCAGTGATGGTTACACCATTGAATATTAAACGGCAGTGGTTAAATTGCCTCTTACTAGAGATGGTTATTGCCTGGCATTTGAGTGGTGTGAACGTTACTTGCCATTTATCAGCCTAAGCCTGGATATTATCAAAATCATGTTGCATTTGAACACAGACTGCTTCAGTATCTGAGGAGTTTCAAATGGTGCTTTACATTGTGCAACCATCAGCAAACATTTCCACTTCTGACCTTATGATGGAGTGATGGTCAATGATCAAGCAGCTGGAGAGGGCTGGGTCTAGGACATTACCATTAGGAACTCCTGCAGAGATGTCCTGGAGCTGAGCTGACTGACCTCCAACAACCACAACTATCTTCCTATGTGACTCAATCAGCGGAGAGTTTGCTCCCTAATTCCCATTGATTCCTGTTTTGCTACGGCTATCACACTCACCTCACTTCTGGAATTCAGCTCTTTTGTCCACGTTTGGTCCAAAGTTGGAATAAGTCAGGAGATGAATGGCCCTGGTGGAACCAAAACTGGGTGTCACTGAGCAGATTATTGCTGAGCAAGCTGCTTGATAGCACTCTTGATGACACCTTCCATCACCTTACTGATGATCCAGAGTAGACTGTTGGGGTGATAATTGACCGGGTTGAATTTGTTTCATGTCGTTGGGGAGATGTCAGTGTTGAACTGTGCTGGAAAAGCTTGGCTAGGACAGTGATGTGTTCTGGAGCACAAGTCTTCAGTACAGTTGCTGGAATGTTGTCAGAACCCATAGCCTTTTCAATATTCAATGCCTCCAAACATTTCTTGATATCACGTGGAGTGAATTGAATTGGCTAAAGACTGATATCGGTGATGTAGGGGACCAGTGGAGAAGGCAGAGGTGGATAATCCACTCAGCACCTCTGGCTGAAGATTACTGCAAATGCTTCAGCCTAATCTGTTGCACTGATGTATTGGACTCTTCAATCATGATGATAGAGATATTTTTGCAGCCTCCTCCTTCAGCGAGTTGTTTAATTGCTCATCATCATTTACAACTGTAAGCTTTTTTTCTTTTCATTCACAGGATGAGGGCGTTGCTGGCTAGGCCAGCATTTATTGTCTCTCCCTAATTTCTCAAAGGGCAGTTGAGAGTCAACCATATGGTTGAGAGTCTGAAGTCACAAGTAGGCCACATTAGGTAAGGACTGCAGTTTCCTTCTCCAAAGGACATTAGTGAACGAGATGGGGATTTTTTGTGCGAACCATTGACAATGGTCAGACTCTTCATTCGACTCTTAATTCCAGACTTTTTACTAAGTTCAAATTCCACCATCTACCATGGCAGGATTTGAATCCAAAACCCCAGAACATTACCTGGGTCTCTGGATTAACAATCCAGCAATAATACCACTCGGTCATTCTCTCCTCGTGACATGACTGCAGAGCTTAGATCTGTCCCGTTGCTTATGGGATTGCTTAGCTCTGACTATCACTTGCTGCTTATGCTGTTCTGCATGAAAATAGCCTTGTTAGTGGCTTCGTCAGGTTGACACCTTATCTTCAAGTATGCCTGATATTGCTCTTGGCATGTCCTCCTGCATTCTCCATTGAACTAGGGTTGATCCCCCTGACTTGATGGTAATGGTTGAGTGGGGGATATGCCAGGCCATGAGGTAGCAGATTATGCTAGAGTACAATTCTGCTGCAGTTGATGGCTCACAGCACCTCATGTCTTGAATTGCTAGATCTGTTCAAAATCTTTTTTCACAGTGATATAGTGCCACACATCTGATGGAGGATATTCTCAATATGAAGTTGGGATTTTGCCTTCATAAGGATTGCACAGTGGTCACTCTCACTGATACTGTCATGGACAGATGCATCTGCAGCTGAGAAAGCGTGACGTGAAGTATGCTTTTCCTTCTTGTTGATTCCCTCACCACATGCTGCAGAAGGAGTCTAGCAGCTATGTCCTTTAGGACCCAACCAGCTTGAACAGTAGTGCTGCTGTTGAGCCACTCTTGGTGGTGAACATTGAAATCCCCCATTCACAGTACATTTTTCACTTCTGTCACCCTCAATGCTTCCTCCAAGTGTTATTCAACTTGGAGAACTGATTCTTCATTGGAGGGAGAACAATAAATGAGGTTTCCTTCCCATGTTTAACCTAAAGCCATGAGACTTCCTGGGTCCCAAAATGAACTTTGAAGACTCTCAGGGCAACTCCCTCCTGACTTTATACCACTGGTGAAATAAATAGGCACATTGTGGATGAAATGTATCAGTGAAGTAAGTGTTGAAGGGAAAAGTAAAAGAATTTGAATTAACTGCCAATATGGAGACATAGCTGTCAGGTGACCAAGACTGGGAACTGAATATTTAACTTATTGGAAGGATAAGCAAAATAAGAAAGTGATTGGACAATACAGATAATAAGGGATGAGATCAGTAGAAGAGATGGTCAGCAATCTAAAGAAAAGGAGGTAGAATCTACTTGGATGGAGCTGAGAAGCAGCATGGGGCAGTAAATATTTATAAGTATAGTTTACAGGCTACCAAAAAGTAGTAATAATGTTGAGCACAGTATAAACCAGGAAATTAGAGGTGTACGTAGCAAGAAAGTGCAGTCATTGTGGGTGACTTCAATCTATATATAAACTGGGTAAATCTCATGAGCACCTGGAAAGAAAAAAATCCTGGAATGTGATTAAGATAATTTTCTGGAGCAACATGTTGATGGCCTAACTGGGGTACAGTTCTGAGGAAGGGTCACCAGACCTGAAACATTAACTGTGATTTTTCTTCACAGATCTGCTGAGGTTTTCCAGCAACTTCGGTTTTTGTTCCTGATTTACAGCATC
>NC_057731.1:43084012-43169114 GCF_004010195.1 Chiloscyllium plagiosum | reverse complement strand
TAAAAACTAGAGTTTCATGTATCAAGCCAGACTTCATTCTGGGGTTTGACATGTCTGGTGGTGACATCAGCTGGGATTATAACATTCTTTTAGCTTCCAGATTTGCACCTTCCAAGTAATGTAACTCCCTGATTCCCTCCACCAAAATGTACCACCATTTATTTGCCTGTGCTTTGAGTGCCTCCCTGCACCACCTCATTTTACTTCCTTAATTCAAATTGCTGCTTAAAACCTACTTCTTCAACAAAGCTTCTGTTCATAAAATCACTACAGTGTAGAAGCAGACTATATTTTGCTTTTCTATTCTACAATAGACTCTACAGCAAGGGGAAAATCAAAACATGCGGTATATTTGGATTTTGGCTATTACACAGGTTAGAACTCATGGGATTAGTCATAATGTATTGAAGATGTGCTGGTGTTGGACTGAGGTGGACAAAGTCAAAAATCACAGCAGTGGGTTGTAGCCCAATCAGGAGTTCATTATTGCTGCAAGGAACTTTGGCAACTTCAAGGTGCAGGATGAGATACAAACAGACTTGAAACATGGCCTTGCACCTAAAATGTCACCTTTGTTCTGCTAAAACCTAAAGCTATCTTGGGGCAGGGATTTAATACATTAATCAATTGAAACCTGCGCTCCATTCTAACTGATTAAAGACTTAATAGCCATCTAGGTTTGTTCAATACATTTGCATAAGTTGTATGATCCTTTGATCTTTTACTATAAATTCTGTGTCCAATGTATTCTCTCTCACTAGCTGCCTGAGGAAGGAGCGGGGGTTCTGATAGCTTGCGGTTTCAAATAAACCTGTTGGACTATAACCTGGTGTCATGTGATTTTTGACTTGGTAATGTATCAACAAACATTTACTACTAGGAAGTTAATGGAAATCAGTGAGCAGTAATAAGCTAATGATTTCTGATTGACATGGTGCAATTAGTGAAGTGTTGAAAGGAGCAATGCTGAGGCCTCCCCTACTTACAACATATGTTAAATTGGTTGAGTGGACTTGAGTTTAATGGATCCAATGTTGCTAACAATTCAAAGCCCGTTGAGTCTACACTGACTCTCAGAAGACCCACCCCATCCCTGTTACCCTGTGTCGTCTGTCTAATACCTCCATCTTAGTGTCATTATGTATTAAATTGATTTGGTGAAGCACCTTTGGAGATTTCATCATTAAAGGTGCTACATAAATGAAAGTTGATGTGTTGAACTTTATTTGCCAATTATTTGTCCATACTGCAAATGAATAATTTCCTCTAATTTGTTGCATTGCTTCTCAGTATTGACTGTATCCACCTCCCACAATTTGATGTCATCTGTGAATTTAGGATTCCAAAGTCTAAAAGGTTCACGTGAACAGCAGTGGCCGCAACACACTTCCTAGCTTCTACTATCTGAACAATTATGCTTCACTCTTGCTCTCTTCTCTCTGTTTTGGAACCAGTGTGTAATTCATTCTGCCACTTGTAGCCATCTACACATTTTCTGACCTTATGTTTTAGTCTATTACAATACACTGTACACTAGTTTAATAATTTGCTGGGCAAGTTAGATTGCACTTTATATATATTCCACTATTTGCTAGTCTTCTGATAGTACAACGTTCTCTAATTAATTATTTTATGTGTAGAATGCCTTTGTTTTCTCTTCCCTAGGCTCTCGCTTTAAAAAAAAATGTGAATTCAATTAATCTTTTCTGATTTTTTTGTAACATGGATACATGAATCAGGTAGTATGACAATTCAAAACTTATTACCCTTGAGGTCCTTCTCCCATTTGTTTTCAAGAATACTTAAATTTCTTGAACACTTGGTAACTACTTCTTAAGAAATGTTTTGCTTTTCTATTCTTCTGACTAAACTGTGTAATTTCACATTTTCTTGTATGATATTCCATCTGCCATCTTCTTCTCCACTCACTTAAGCAATCTTCATCTTTAAGCATTTGTGCATCCTCCTCATAATTTACTTTCCCACCTAGCTTTGAATTATTAACAAAATTGGATCCAATAAATTCAGTTCACTTATCCAATTTATAATATGTTGTAAATAGGTGAGGCCCCAGCATTATTCCTTTCAGCACTCCACTAATTTCACTGTGTCAATCTGAAAATGATTAGTTTATTACTGCTCGCTGATTTCCATTCACTTACCAGGCTTTAATACATTTCCACTAACCCCATGAGTTCTAACCTGTGTATGATCAAAATCCAATTATACCTCATGTTTTGATTTTCCCCTTGTTGAGTGTACATTGATTTCTGAGAGCACAGTGCTGTCGGGTTTGTTTGAATGTGTCTCAGGCCTGTCAAAAAGTTGTTAATCTGTCTATACATTGCTCCTAGCAAACAGTGCTGTATGGCTAGCTGGCCATTTGAAACTTGGATTGGTTCTCAACCTATTTGACAAAGAAATTTGGTTGAAGAAAGTAAAGACTTCTGTTTAGATGCAAATAAAATCTTCCTTGTGAATAGATTTAAAAATGGTAAAAGCATCAATCTCAGGATGAAAAGTCTATTCTCCCATTAGAGAGAGATGACTGGTGGTAGTTTAATCTGAGGGTCACTTCATAATTCTGCATGTCTGTACTTGATAGTACAGATAATTCATATGGGAAGTCAGAAACTGTTGATCAAGCTAAGTAATGTTGGGTCTGTGCCATTGAAATTATGCAATAAATTGGAGTTAAGCATCCTTTCTGAAGAATAGTCGATTGCTTCCTTTGCGGTCACATTGGAGAGAATTGAAAAATCAGTGAGTCAGTTTTAGCTGGTCAATAAGTGGATATGAAATCTATGATATCACCATACCCATTGTGATGTAGATAGTGGCTCTTTGTGATGTAATTTACTTAGAATGCTTAACTAGTTTATATTGCTAGAAATGGACTGTTATAGTTTGAAAATTCTAAAGCTTTGACACTGAATTAGTTGAACAATATTGTATTGGAATTGGTAGTTAATTATACTATAAGAACTGAAAAACTGGATTAGCTACAAATGTGTTGTTTACAGGCATACATCACATAGGGAGTAAGAACAAGGAGAGAAACCATTTTTTCCTCATCTCCATCTTTATGGGAGAACTGCTTTAGTTTTAAACATGTCCTCTAATTCTAGCCTTTCCAACAGGGAAGACATCATCTGTGCCCACCCTGTCAAAACTCCTTGATCTCATGTGTTTTGATAAGATTTACAGTATACTGTATGCAGAAAATAAACAGGAATATTTGCAGGTAAACCTGTGCAGAAACAAACATACGTTTATTGATTTGCTTATATTGCCCAGGGCTGAAATACAAAGTTGCTTAACAGATAGGATGGGCCTTTGGTGCTGTAATTTTTCTATGGCTTGATATAATGTGTTCAGGGATTAGAATGCGTCTGTTTGCTGGTATGCCATGTCTGGAGATTGTGACATGGATTGTTTAATATACTATGTGTGGAGATAGAATGTGAATGTTTACCATTAATAGAATTGATGCAGCAGGTCCAACCACTTTGTTTTAAACAAAACAGAATTTGTTTGCAAGATTACCGAATGAAACACAAATAAAAGAGAACAGAATTCTGAATAATGTAATCTATCCAAACACCCAACAGACTATCCCAACTTAATGATGCTGTTCCAAATACTTGCAACAATCCCCATAAGCACCCCTTGTCAAAATTAAAATCGGGGTCTTACAAGATAGATGAAAGACAGGGAGGATCAACGTGAACTTGCTTCTTTGGGTCCAGCAGTTTCACAACTGACTGGCTGCTAGAACCAAACCAGAGTAAAGCTGAGCTGGGAGAACTGGCCGCTCCCCTTTCACAGTACAAGTGTTTTTAAAAAAAAACTTAAAAGCTGCTTCAAATAGACCAACCCCAGACATTTCAGAACCTGCATCTTTACGAATTCTGGAAAAAAAAGACAAGGACAACACCGTGGGTAGATCAGTGGTAGCACTGCTGCCTCACAGCACCAGGGTCCTAGGTTCGATTCCAACCTCAGGCGACCGTCTGTGTAGAGTTTGCACATTCTCCCTGTGTCTGCGTGAGTTCCCTCTGGTTTCCTCCCACAATCCAAAGATGTGCAGGTCAGGTGAATTGGCCATGCTAAATTGCCCGTAGTGTTAGGTGCATTAATCAGAGGGAAATGGGTCTGGGTGGGTTACTCTTCGGAGGGTCGATGTGGACTTGTTGGGCCTGTTTCCACACTGTAGGAAATCTAATCTAAACATAACCCTGTTAAAGGAGCAGAATCATCACAGGATTAACGGACAGTTTAATATCCAGTATATGCAAATGCTATCTCCAGAAGCAGTCCAAGTTTGAAAAGACTGAGTCTAGATTGGTTCCAAACTTGAAAGTTTCAGTGCCATCTCCTGTGTTTTAATACAAATGCTACTGACAAGACAGTGATCTAGTAATGCAGTAAGCTTGATAATATTGATATGTGATACTGTAATCTGTGCTTTGTCTAGATTTGAGGTGACACTGTCTCAGTTGCTTTGAGATCCAGCTGTCTAATCTTAATTAATGAATTAATTGTCAAAAACCACCCCAGAAGATCCCATGTTTGGTCTTGTAGGCTGTAAGAGTGAGTTGACCTGGGGCAGTGGTTGCAGCCACACTTGCCATTCATGAGTTTAGAAGGATAAAATTCAGATGAGGTGACTGGAACATCTGAAAGAGTGGAAATTGTGTGAGGGCAGGATTGTGCCTGATAGCAGTTTGCTGCTGCCACAGTTGAGTAGACTTCTAGTTTCAATGTCCGGTTCTTTTATGAAGAATGGGCACTTGATTTATTTGCTGCTTCTGAGCAAGTTTTGTTCACTGCTATTTAGTGGTATTTCTGAATTACTCCAATGAACAGAGATTTATAATAAAAGCAGGAAGTGTTAGAAAAACTCAATGGGTCTGGCAACATCTGCAGAGAGAGAAACAGAGTTAATGTTTCAAGTCAAAAATGATTCTTTGGAACAGAGATTGGATGTTGATTCTGACTGGACAGTTAACAAGTCAATATTGAACAAAGGTACAGTGAAGTTTTAGTGAGTACTAGCCATAGAGATGTACAGCACAGAAATGGATCTTTCGGTCTAACTTGTCCATGCTGACGAGATATCCTAACCTAATCTCATCCCATTTGCCACCACTTTGCCCATATCCCTCAAAGCCCTTCCTAATTGTATACCCTTCCTCAGCCTCTGACGCTCCAGGGAAAAGAGCCCCACCTTATCAGCCTCTCCCTATAGCTCAAATCCTCCAAACCTAGCAATATCCTTGTAAATCTTTTTGAACCTTTTCAAGTTTCGCAACATCCTTCCAATAGGAAGGAGACGAGAATTTCACTCAAAATTCCAAAAGTGGTCTTACCAGTACCCTGTACAGCCGCAACGTGACCTCCTATACTCAATACTCTGACCAATAAAGGAATGCATACCAAATGCTTCTTCACTATCCTATCTACCTGTGACTCCACTTTCAAGGAGCTATGAACCTGCACTCCAAGATCGCTTTGTTCAGCAAAACTCCCTGGGACCTTACCATTAAGTGCTCCGATTTGCTTTTCCAAAATGCAGCACCTCACATTTATCTCAATTAAACTCCATCTGCCACTCCTCAGCCCATTGGCACGTCTTATCAAGATCCCTTTGTAATCTGAGGTAATCTTCTTCGCTGTCCACTACACCTCCAATTTTGGTGTCATCTGCAAACTTGATATTTCTACCTCCTATGTTCCTTTACTGCAACCTTCATAAATGTGCTTTTTTCAAAAATTCATTTTGTGGGGTGAGGGTGTTGCTGGCTAAGCCAGCATTTATTGCCTAACTGTAATTGCCCAAAGGGTCAACCACATTGCTGTGGGTCTGGAGTCACATGCGAGCCAGACCAGGTAAGGATGGCAGTTTCCTTTAGAGAAGTACATCAGTGAACCAGATGGGTTTTTCCTTACAATCGGCAATGGTTTCATGGTCATTAGACCACTTAATTACAGATTTTCTTATTGAATTCAAATTCCACCATCTGCCATAGTGGGATTCGAACCCAGGTCCCCAGAACATTATCTGATCCCTGGATCAACAGTCTAGCGATTAATCCACTAGGTCATTGCCTCCCTAATAGCTTCATAGCAGTAATTAATATGAGTATTAGTTTAAACTGTCTATGATTATGTCAATGCTGCATCTCCCATGTAGCTGAATGCAGTGGCTTACTGTAATGGAATAGTTGCAAATTTCTGGTGAGAACCTATGCTGCAAAGATGCCATAAATGAGTATGACTGCAGTGGCAAAATACCTGATACAGTTTATGAAGTGTTTCATCTGCATTCCTATTAGCAGTGTTAGCAGCAAAATAAAGTGATCTTGCTCTCTTTGAAGATTCTGAGATTTGTGTCAGTCCCCTAAAATGGAAAATGCAACAGTGGTAGAATGGGCATTTAGCCCAGCTATAATTTTCCCATGCCCTGCCCTGTCCCAGAGCAAATTTCTAAAGTCATCATGGGAGGTATAATGACCAAAACTGAAGTTATAGATTGTGACTTTGTGCCTTTTTCTATTGTTGTCCTGTTTTCTAACCCCCACCCCCACCCCCACCTCAGGCAAAGCAAAACGCTCAGAGACACAGTAGTTTTACCTCCTTCATCTTTATTCTGGGCCCCGGCGGGAGAGAGAACGATCGCCCATGTGCACAGAGACATGAGTTCACGGTATTTCGAATAGCAGTTTCTCAATGAAATATATAGTCATTTTACAGGAAGGAGCATCCAGATAAGGCAACATACACATTAGTTGGGCGACCGTTACAAACAGTGAGCATCAATTGTAAAGACTAAGCCATTTGCTGTTATACAATGAATAACTGACTTCACATAATGAATACTTTTCACCTTACATACTGAATGCTACCTCATCTTGTTAAAGGCTCTACATAATGCTTTTCCACCTTGTTAACCCATTACCCTTGCCTGCACCCCATTGTTAACTGTAAGTTCTCATCTGATCTGAGTCATGCTCAGCTGATCCCCTTATTTCACAAAACTCAGAACATAACTCTCTCCCTGCCTGCTTATACCCTATATACATTCTCATTTCAACACGTGCATTAACAACTATTTATCTATTTAGTTGTTATGGGGTTTCTGCCTTGCAGAATAAACAGCAAAGATCATACTCCATGGAAATCACTGTGTTACGGAGTTGTTCTGCATCTGGAGTATAAATGCTATGCAGCATCAGAATTCTAATTATTTAAAATGTCACAGATCTTGGATCCTGCAGCACTGCCTCTGGGTTAGATGCTTTGAATTAGTGGAGTTCACATTATTTAATGTTTCTCTCCTTTCTTTGCAAACAGATTTTTTTTTTGGAAAAACGGTATTTTTATGGTTCTAAGATGTCTTCAGAATAAAGTTTGGTGATTCCTAGTTCACAGAATACAACCAGAAAACCAGTGTGAGGCTTTTACATCAGTGACAGAATCAGCTCTGTGAGCTTGCTTGTGGTAGCTATTTGTGGTGGAGCATTCAAGTTAGTTGGAAGTTATCCAGTGCTTGTTCTAATCTGGCAGAGTTTGGAGTCCTTTCATTCTTAAGCTCTTTTGAAAAAAAAAATTCTTGACGTACAAAGAAATTCTAAATCCTCAACAACAGGGTCTGTTTACGTTACTCTGGTTATCCACCAATTTAAGCATTGTTTTGTAAGCATTATGTTAAAATATGTTTTATTGGACACTACATGACCAAGACAAACATTTGGATCTCCCTGTCTTCTGTCAGTTAATAAGTCTGTATTAACCGATGAAACAGATCATTTGCTACCCTTGCTGATGTTGCCTGGGACTCCTCCACTTCCAAGGTTTTTCTTTATTATTTTGTGGAATGTGACTGGTATGTTTACCAATAATTTTCCACCCTTAATTGCCCTTGAACTGAGTGGCTTGCTCGGTTATTTTTATTTTTATTCAGTCAGGGGTATTGGTTTTGTTGGCTCGGCCAGCATTTGTTGCCCTTGAGAAGATTGGTGATCAACCTTTTTGGACCATGTGGTGTAGATGTATCACAATGCATTTAGGGTAGAGGTTACAAGAGTTTGACCCAGTACCGTGAAGGAACCGTGATATATTTCCAAGTCACGGTGGTGAGTGACTTGGAGGGGAACTTTTAAGGTGGCAGTGTTTCCATTTATCTGCTATTCTTGCTTTTCTCGATGATAGTAGTCATGGGTTTGGATTTGAAAAATGTTGTCTAAATAGTCTTAGTGGATTTCTGCAGTGAGTCTTAAGATGGTGCACATTGCTGCCATTGAGCAAGTCAGTACTGAGCTGGTAGTGGAAGTAGTGCATGTTTAAGAGAGGTTGGTTGTTCCAGATGGTGTCAAACTTTGAGAGTTAAATTCATCAGGTAAATGGTTCCATCAGACCCCTGATTTGTGCCTTGTAGATAGTGGACAGGCTTTGGGGAATTGGGAGATGAGATTTTTATCTTCAGACATTCTTTTGTAGCCATAGTATTTATATGGCTAATCTAGTTCAGTTTTGGTCAATGGTAACTCCCAGGATGTTGTTACTGTGCATTCAGTGATAGTAATGCTATTGAATGTCAAAGGGCAGTTAAGATTTCCCCATATATTGCCGATCTGGTGTCATAGATCTAATTTCTTGCATTAGAAAACTAAATGGGATTTTATGGAATTTATAGTTGTCACAGTAACAATTATGATGAATTTTATTTTCCACAGTTAATAATTAGATTTAAATTTCGTACTCTGCCATGGTGGGATCTGAACCCATATCTCTTGAGTGTTAGCCAAGATCTTTAAAAATAGTAGCCCAGTGACATTCCTACTATGCCACCATCTCTCCTTCCCTGTCCCAGTGCACCTGCCCCAAAGACTGCAAAAGGACATGGAATGGGACTGTTTATTTCCATCTCTACCTGTCCTTGTGATAAGACACCTTTACTTCAGGAGCAGTGGGTGATAAAAAATCTTCTAAAAGTGATGAGCAAGTGTTTTGAATTAAGGTTTTTGGAATGTTCCCCTTCTCCCTAGAGCCTCAACGAGTAGATAACTGTCTACTAGAATATAAAAAAAAAACTTGTGTTGTAGACAGTGTCTGATTACATCCTTTGGGTATCCATCGCATGTCCCATTCAATGACTTTGTGAAGTACTGTCACATTTGATGCAAGCAAATGCAGTGCTCAGTTGTGCAAAGCAAGATCTCACAAACATAAATTCTATTAAAACTATTTAATTTTATGATACGAAAGTCGGAGGAGTTGTAGACAGTGAGGAAGGACGTGGCAGGTTACAGCGGGATTTGGATAAGCTGCAGAACTGGGCAGAAAGGTGGCAAATGGAGTTCAATGTAGCTAAGTGTGAGGTGATTCACTTTGGTAAGAGTAACAAAAAGATGGGGTACTGGGCTAATGGTCGGATACTTGGTAGTGTGGATGAGCAGAGGGATCTTGGTGTCCATGTACACAGATCTTTGAAAGTTGCCACCCAGGTAAATAGTGCGGTGAAGAAGGCATATGGCGTACTGGCTTTTATTGGTAGAGGAATTGAGTTCCGGAGTACTGAGGTCATGTTGCAGTTGTATAAGACTCTGGTGCGGCCGCATCTGGAGTATTGTGTGCAGTTTTGGTCGCCATACTATAGGAAGGATGTGGAGGCACTGGAACGGGTGCAGAGGAGGTTTACCAGGATGTTGCCTGGTATGGTAGAAAGATCATATGAGGAAAGGCTGAGGCACTTGGGGTTGTTTTCATTGGAGAAAAGAAGGTTTAGGGGTGACTTGATAGAGGTGTACAAGATGATTAGGGGTTTAGATAGGGTCGACAGTGAGAATCTTTTTCCACGTATGGAGTCAGCTATTACAAGGGGGCATAGCTTTAAATTAAGGAGTGGTAGGTACAGGACAGATGTTAGGGGTAGGTTCTTTACTGAGCGAGTCGTGAGTTCATGGAATGCCCTGCCAGTAGCAGTGGTGGACTCTCCCTCATTATGGGCATTTAAGCGGGCATTGGATAGGCATATGGAGGATAGTGGGCTAGTGTAGGTTAGGTGGGCTTGGATCGGCACAACATTGAGGGCCGAAGGGCCTGTACTGTGCTGTATTCTTCTATGTTCTATGTTCTAATTTGGGGTGGCACAGTGGTTAGCACTGCTACCTCAGTGCCAGAGACCTGGTTCAATTCCCGCCTCAGGCGTCTGTCTGTGTGGAGTTTGCACATTCTCCCCGTGTCAGCGTGGGTTTCCTCCGGGTGCTCCGGTTTCCTCCCACAGTCCAAAACAAAGTGTGCAGGTTAGGTCAATTGGTCATGCTAAATTGCCTGTAGTGTTAGGTGAAGGGGTAAATGTAGGGGAATGGGTCTGGGTGGGTTGCGCTTCAGCGGGTCGGTGTGGACTTGTTGGGCCGAAGGGCCTGTTTCCACACTGTAAGTAATCTAAAAAAAAATTTGCTTTAATTAGATTTTTTTTGTGGGATGAATTATAAAACTGGGAGAGTTTACTGCTCTTCAAATTGTAGCATAGGATCTTTCAACTGACGAGGCAAATGGAGTTCAATTTGTTATCAGAAAGGTAAGCACCATCAATGTATTGACAGCCTAGTTTAGGTACTCTGGGTCTAGAATGGGACTTAAACCACACAACACTCTAACTTTAAAGATGCCATGTGTTATCTATCAAACTAACTTATTTTGGTCATATGTTGTCTTCATAGCTTTTTGTATTTTAGGCCATTTTGTTGTTTTTTTTTGTCTCATTGTAATCTCCTTTGTCTTGGTTTCTCAGATTTCTGAACTTGAGCCAGAGAGCTGTCCATTGCAAATGACTGAAATGGGAAGGCTAGAGGGACATCTCTTATATAGTGTTGGAGCATAGTTTTAATTTTTTCTATTCATTCATGAAGTGTGTGTTGCCAGCTAGACTAGCATTTGTTGCCCACCCCTGATTGAGTCTCAGCTTTTCAGGTAAGAATCAACTGCATTGTAAAAGGTCTGGAGTCGCATGAGGCCAGACCAAGAAAGGAAGGCATGTTTCCTTTCATAAAGGGCATTAGTGATCAGATGTGTGTTCATCGTAATCAATAATGATTATGTGGTCATCATTAGGCAAACGTTTTATCATTTTTCTTTTAATTGAATTTACCTATCATCTGCCATGGTGGGATTCAATCCTATGACCCCATCACATTAACCTAACGTTCTGGTCACTAGTCCAGTGACATTGTTGCTGCCACTGCTTCCACTTCAAATCTAACCTTGAGCCTGTCCCCACTGTAGTGAGGAATTACTGAGTACCAGTCAGGCAGGTTTCCTGTGCTGGGAGGGCCACGCAATGATGTTATCACACCTTACTAATGCTTGGCTATTATGACTTTGGCAGTGTTTGAAATTACTGAGGTGAGACATGGACAATTTATATGCTTAATTAAAAACAAGCTAGATCTTCCAACCATATTCCTTGTGGGCTAGACTTCCATCTGACTGACACAAGATGATCAGTCAGCCAAGATATATTAAATGCTGAACGAATTAATCTTGAAGATGCCATTGCTGATACTGCATTGGAAACTCAGATTATGGTTCCAGATTAGAGACAGCTATTCTTAGCGAGAGGATCTGAGGGACATATAGTCTTTTGCACCTCCACTATTTCATTTCAGTTCAAAATTTGAACAAAATTTGAGAATATGTATAGGGTATAAGCTGGCAGGGAAAGAGTTAAGATTAGATTAGATTAGATTACTTTACAGTGTGGAAACAGGCCCTTCAGCCCAACAAGTCCACACCGACCCGCCGAAGCGTAACCCACCCATACCCCTACATTTACCCCTTACCTAACACTACGGGCAATTTAGCATGGCCAATTCACCTGACCTGCACATCTTTGGACTGTGGGAGGAAACCGGAACACCCGGAGGAAACCCACGCAGACACGGGGAGAACGTGCAAACTCCACACAGTCAGTCGCCTGAGGCGGGAATTGAACCCGGGTCTCTGGCGCTGCGAGGCAGCAGTGCTAGCCACTGTACCGCCCACAAAGTTCTGAGTTTTGTGAAACAAGGGGTTCAACTGACTCAGATCAGCTAAGAACTTACAGTTAACAATGTGGTGCTGGAGGCAAGGCTAGTGGGTTAATGAGGTGGAAAAATATTCATTATGTGGAGCCATTTAACAAGATGAGGTAGCATTCAGTATATAATCCTGAAGAAGGGCTTATGCCCGAAATGTCAATTCTCCTGTTCCCTGGATGCTGCCTGACCTGCTGCGCTGTTCCAGCAACACATTTTCAGCTCTGATCTCCAGCATCTGCAGACCTCACTTTCTCCTCTTCAGTATATAATGTCAGTTAACAAGGTGAAAAGTATTCATTGTGAAGTTAGTTATTCATTGTGTAATAGCAGATGGCGTAATCTTTACTATTGATATTCATTCATTGTAACGCTCACCCAATTAATATGTCTGTTGCCTTATCTGGATGCTCCTCCCTGTAAAATGACTATACAGTTCATAGAGAAACTGCTGTTCTGGAGAGGATCGTGAACTCATGTCTCTGTGCACGTGAGCGATCGTTCTCTCTCCCTCCAAGGCCTGGAAAAAAGATGAAGGAGATAAAGCTACTGTGTCTCTGAGCGTTCTGCTTCAACTGAAGGGGGGAAAATGGGACGACAATATTGACATAGTCAGCAGGATCCAAACAAATAGTTACGATCGGATGGTGTCAGTCATCACCCGGAACATTGGTATCTAGAGAAGGACTGGCCCACAAGGTAAGACTTTTAAACCTTGGTCCCTCTCGATACTCCTGTGTGTCGGAGATGGTCCCTTTGCTTGATCGCTGTCTATTCTACGGACTCCTTGAGCAGTAATTAATTCAGTTGAGATACACAGTTTTGCAAGCATTCCGGCAGGCAAAGGTTAGAGTCCTCTGCGCTGCATTGGGGGTGTGATTTGAGGTTCACGCCCGCTGTGTGGTACTGGAGTTTGAGTCCCCTGGGTGAGTTAATTTGAGGTTCAAGTCCTCTGCGCTGTGCTGACATTCAAGCTCTGTGTTTAAGCAAGGTTTGAGTTCTGTGTTTAATTGGGGTTCGAGTTCTCTGTTTAACAGGAATTTGTGTCCCCTGTGTTTAATTGGGATTCACATCTGAGTTTAATTGAGATCCGTGTCCTCTGCATTTTGGGGTTTGAGCCCCCCGTGAGGAGTAAAGTGAGAAAAGAGTTAAAGTCCTCTAGTGACGAAATTTGAGGCTCTGAGAGTCTTTGTACTGCAGGAGAACTATGGACCAATGAGCCTGACCTCGGTGGTGGGCAGGTTGTTGGAAGGAATCCTGAGGGACAGGATGTACATGTATTTGAAAAGGCAAGGACTGATTAGGGATAGTCAACATGGCTTTGTGCGTGGGAAATCATGTCTCACAAACTTGATTGAGTTTTTAGAAGAAGTAACAAAGAGGATTGATGAGGGCAGAGCAATAGATGTGATCTATATGGACTTCAGTAAGGCATTCGACAAGGTTAGATCTCATGGAATACAGGGAGAACTAGCCATTTGGATACAGAACTGGCTCAAAGGTAAAAGACAGAGGGTGGTGGTGGAGGGTTGTTTTTCAGACTGGAGGCCTGTGACCAGTGGAGTGCCGCAAGGCTCGGTACTGAGCCCTCTACTTTTTGTCATTTACATAAATGATTTTGATGCGAGCATAAGAGGTACAGTTAGTAAGTTTGCAGATGACACCAAAATTTGGAAGTGTAGTGGACAGCGAAGAGGGTTACCTCAGATTACAACAGGAGTTTGACCAGATGGGCCAATGAGCTGAGAAGTGGCAGATGGAGTTTAATTCAGATAAATGCGAGGTGCTGCATTTTAGGAAAGCAAATCTTAGTAGGACTTATACACTTAATGGTAAGGTCCCAGGGAGTGTTGCTGAACAAAGAGACCTTGGAGTGCAGGTTCATAGCTCCTTGAAAGTGGAGTCACAGGTAAATAGGATAGTGAAGAAGGCATGTGGTATGCTTTCCTTGGTCAGAGTATTGAGTACAGGAGTTGTTAGGTCATGTTGCGGCTGTACAGGACATTGGTTAGGCCACTCTTGGAATATTGCATGCACTTCTGGTCCTTCCTATTGGAAATTAAGGTTGAAAGGGTTCAGAAAAGATTTACAAGGATGTTGCCAGGGTTCGAGGATTTGAGTTATAGTGAGAGGTTTAACAAGCTGGGGCTGTTTTCCCTGGAGTGTCGGAGGCGGTGGGGTGACCTTATAGAGGTTTACAAAATTATGAGGGGCATTGATAGGATAAATAGGCAAAGTCTTTCTTTTCCCTGGGTTTGGGGTGTACAGAACTAGAGGGCATAGGTTTAGGGTGAGAGGGGAAAGATATAAAAGAGACCTAAGGGGCAACTTTTTCACGCAGAGGGTGGTACACATATGGAATGAGCTGCCAGAGGAAGTGGTGGAGGCTGGTACCATTGCAACATTTAAGAGGCATTTGGATGAGTATATGAAATAGGAAGGGTTTCGAGGGATATGGGCCGGGTGCTGGCGGGTTTGACTAGGTTGGGTTGGGATATCTGGTTGGCCTGGACGAGTTGGACCGAAGGGTCTGTTTCCATGCTGTACATCTCTATGACTCTAAGAGAGTGGCTTGGACTGTGGTGCCATGTGGTCCACTGCAAGGATTTTCTATTTTTATAATTGTAATTTCATCGAGAGGATGCCAAAAAACTCTGAGAAACGCTGAAATTAAGGTTGTGCTAATACTTGTGTCGAGGGGGATGTTTCAATGTACATTGTGCCATGCTAAGAGTGTTTGATGTTTAAAAAAATTTGGTTTGTTAAAATACTGGTTCAGAGAATCCTTTTAAGTGACTCTTTTGCCTTGTTGAAGGAATTGATAAGGATCTCAATTCAATATGTTTTGTGGGCTATGTAATGGGGCAGATTTTGTTTTTACATTGAAATTGTACAACATTATGCCTTTTTAAAAAATATCAAACTTGTAACCTTAAAACAAACTGAGTGCCTTGAGTCCCTGATTTGTTTGAAACTCTACAATGCCTTTTTTTAAAAAAAACAGTTGGGTCAGTGGTCATGCTTTAGCCAGATGAGAGTATTATGTTAAGATATCTTTGCTGTGTTTCTAATGAAGAATGTTCACACAAAGAAGAGTGCATTTTGAGTTTGATCTTTTGTTAAGATTTTAGAGAGTATCAAAACTTGAGGCTGAGCTGTTTTAAATTCTGTTGGTTTATTGTTCAGACTTCATTGGCCCCCCTCATATTGCAAATTCAAAGAATGTTGATCTCTATCAAAGTTGCCACTGTAATTCCGACTGTTTTATTTGGGAAGTTTCATTTGGAGAACATAGTTTAAAATATTTAGCATTTGTTTCTCACAAATATTTGAGATTTAAATCTGAACTGAAACTACCTCTTCAATTGCTAACGCACAGAAAATGTTTTGTTGTTTTCTTGGCTGTTCTAGACTTTTGAAATACTTTTCCTGACAGCTTTCACATTAGCCAAATATCAATTTGTTAAAGCAAAATGATTTTGAGTAAACAGAATGAGGTACCCGATGGTTTGATTTTAGGACCATTGATTGTTGTTTACAAATGACTGAATTGTTTAGGCAGTACAAATGTAGAAGTTTATGCATTGTATAAAACTTGATAATGTCATAAATAGTGAACAGAGTAACAGACTTCATGGATTGAAAGAACGTTGAAATAGGCAGGCACAATTTAGTATAATTAAATGTGTGACTGTCTTCATACTGATATCCTCCATGGTAAGGAAATGAGAGAGGAAATGCAAAGATGCTCTCAGCAGCTAACATTTTCTCTAGAGTTTCACCATTCACTGGTAAAGCATTCCTTCGGACCACTGTCCGCTCCTCCACAACCTGATCCAACGGATTCCATCAGCTCCCCAGTCATGAGCATGAAAAGTGAAGAAACTAACAACAGTGAAGATACACTTTTTGTCAGTGGCCTTCATACAGACATTAAACCACAAGCTTTACCTTGGTTTTCGACCATTTAAGGGATATGAAGGTTCACTGATCAAGCTAACACCAAAACAGCCAGTTGGCTTTGTTACATTTAATAGCAGAGCGGGAGCAGACGCAGCAAAGAGTGCTGCATTCACCTAGCCTGCAGTTGCAGCTCTGCACTGCACAATCAGATGCGCTGGTGTCCTCCATCTGAAGCATCTCTGCAAGGATGGAAGTCTTGTTAGTTTTGTGAAGCATTTAATTGCCCTTAACCAAGAAATCAGATTTCTCCGAGGAGTGATGCAAGAATAGACTGAATTTTGTTTTCAGGTTGGACTTTAATAAAGGAGATTTTGGAGAACTGGCTCATTTCCATTCAACTTATAGGGGATGGAGTGGTCACTAATGACTGTGGATTTAAGAACTTTATGGTGAATTTGTTTCCATATGGGAGGATTCTTCAAATTCTATTTGCTGTAACGGACTGGTAATTTTTGTTGTTAAATCATTATATGCTGTGTGTCAATAACCTGCTTAAATATTAGCTGTCAGAGTCTTATGAAATGATAAAAGGAGGGAATGAGAATACGTATAGGGAAAGAGTTAAGTTCTGAGTTTTGTGAAACAAGGGGTTCAACTGACTCAGATCAGCTAAGAACTTACAGTTAACAATGTGGTGCTGGAGGCAAGGGTAGTGGATTAATGAGGTAGAAAAGCATTCATTATGTAGAGCCATTTAACAAGATGAGGTAGCATTCAGTATACGAGGTCAGTTTAACAAGATGAAAAGTATTCATTATGTGAAGTCAGTTATTCATTGTGTAAAAGCAGATGGCTTGATCTTTACGAATGATACCGTTGATTGTAATGGTCACCCAATTAATATATATGTTGCCTTATCTGAATGCTCCTCCCTGTAAAATGACTATATAGTTCATTGAGAAACTGCTGTTCCAGAGAAAACCGTGGACTCCTGTCTCTGTGCACATGGGTGATCGTTCTCTCTCCCTCCAGGGCCCAGAATAAAACTACTGTCTCTCTTAGCATTTTGCTTCAACTGAAAGGTGGGGTGGGGGGGAAATGGGACGACAATATTGGCATAGTTTTTGCAGTGAGTTGGAATGTGTCCAGTGTTTCATGAGCCACGTTAGAAGTTCATATCTATCATATTCCATTTGATCCATTAATAAAGCAGATATGCACTCAGATCCATATTCTACTGCGTTCCCATTAGAGTTATACCCTTATGTTAGCTTGTCTCTCCATGTTCTTCCTAACAAAATGCATCACCTCTCACTTCTCTGCACTGAACCTCATGTCTCTAGTTCTACCAACTGTATGTGTCCATTTGAAGTTGTACATTATTCTCCTCACAGTTTACAGTCCTTCCAAGGTTTAATAAAATGCAAGATTTGAAATTGTGTGTCCTATTCACAAAGATCTTGGTCATTAATATGCATCAGGAAAGTAAGGGTTCTAATATAGATTCCTGGGACACTCTAATGCAAGCATACCCCAATCTGAAAGTTATCCACTAACCATTATTCGATTTTCTCAGGTTTTTTGTCTCCATGTTGCTGATGTCCCTTTAATTCATGCATTTTCACTTGCTCAAAAGTCTGTTATATGGCACTGTTTTAAGTGTCTTCTTGTAATCTTTGTGCACCACACCCATAACACTGCCCTCATCAACACATTTAAAAAAGAACTTCAGGTTAGTTGAACATAATTTTCCGTTGAAAAATCAATATTGGTTATCCTGTATTAAGCAATTTTTTTTACTCTGTGGTGATTTAAATTTTTCCCTGAATTATTGTTTGTTGACGTTTTCCAAACACTGAAGTTAAACAAAATGGAAGAAGGTCTGAAGTAGAGGCATACCAGACACAACATTAACTCTGTTCCTCTCTCCACAGATGTTGCCAGACTTGCTGAGTTTCTTCAACATTCTCTATAAATGAGTTTTTCTAGGCCATCAAGACATAATGAGTATTATGCCATAGGAATTAATGCAGGGACTGCAACTGCATACAATTTATATAAAAGATTTGGATTGTTAGCTTCATTTCTTGAGATTCTTACATGCTTGATGCAACTGCAATTCGCCAACTTCTGTGAACAGCGATGATTTATCTCAGCAAGTACGAGCTTTTGAAGGATCACTTAGCACTCTTTGCGAAGCTTGCAGAGCGTGTCAAGCAAGGCTGTCTGAACAAGGGAACCGTCCTCCCTTTGTGCAGGGTTTTGCATCACAGTAAATCATGCACGCAAGACACAAACCCCTGCCACTCCCCCATAGTCACATGCCACCCAAAAACAATGTAAGGTGATTAGCTTATTCCTTAAAGCAGTGTGTTATCAGGTTATTCCTTAAAGCGGTGTGTGATCAGGTTGTTCCTTAAGTTGCAGCAATTTATAGAGTATGATTAGATTGTCACATCCTGCCTGCAAGACAGAAAAACACACCTTCCAGGACATCCAATTTCTTACATGCCAGCACAACAAATTAACCCATTATGGGTGGCACGGTGGCACAGTAGTTAGCACTGTTGCCTCACAGCACCAAAGATGACTGACCCCCGGATTTTGTATTCAGGTTGGACTTTACTGAAGGAGATTTTGGATAACTAGCTTGTTTCCGCTCAACTTGGCAGGGGTGGAGTGGTCATTAAGGACTGTGGATTTAAGAACTTCCCACCTCAGGTGGAGTTTGCACATTCTCCCCGTGTCTGCTTGGGTTTCCTCTGGGTGCTCCGGTTTCCTGCCACAATCCAAAAATGTGCAGGTTAGGTGAATTGGCCATGCTAAATTGCCGGTAGTGTTAGGTAAAAGGGAATGGGTCTGGGTGGGTTGCACTTCGGTGGGTCGGTGTGGACTTGTTGGGCTGAAGGGCCTGTTTCCACACGCAAGTAATCTAATCTGTAAGTAATCTAATCTAAAACATCTCATTCCCTCCTTTTATCATTCCATGATAACCAACTAAATAGGGCTGAAATAGGTGCTACCAGCTTATTCATAAGAATCTTGACAGCTAGTATTTAAGCAAGTTATTGACACACAACATAACATATAAAATGATTATAACAATAAAAATTACCAGTCCATGCAGGGGAGAGGATCCCCAGGATCCTCCCACGTGGAAAAAGAAGTGTTCACCAGTAAAGTTCTTAAATCCACAGTCCTTAATGACCACTCCACCCCTGCCAAGTTGAGCGGAAACAAGCTAGTTATCCAAAATCTCCTTCAGTAAAGTCCAACCTGAATACAAAATCCGGGGGTCAGTACTGTTGTATACAGTGGATAGGGAGCCCAGGCTTCTGGAGATGGAGGGATCAAAGAACAAAGAAAATTACACCACAGGAACAGGCCCTTCAGCCCTCCAAGCCTGTGCTGATCCAGATCCTCTCTCTAAACCTGCTACCTATTTTCTAAAGATCTGTATCCCTTTGCTCCCTGTCTGTTCATGTATCTGTCTAGATACATCTTAAATGATGCTAATCGCTCTTGCCTCTAACACCTCCGCTGGCAACACGTTCCAGGACCCCACCACTCTCTGCGTAAAGAACTTTCCATGCATATCTCCCCATAATCTTCCCCTCTCACTTTGAACTTGTGACCCCTAGTAATTGCGTTTTGCACTCTGGGGGTGGGATAAAGCTGCATGCTATCCACCCTGTCTATACCTCTCATGATTTTGTAGACCTCAATCAGGTTCCCCCTCAACTTCCGTCTTTCTAGCGAAAATAGTCTAATCTATTCAACCTCTCTTCATAGCTCACGCCCTCCATACTAGGCAACGTCCTGGTGAACCTCCTTTGCACCCTCTCCAAAGCATCCACATCCTTTTGGTAATGTGGGGCCCAGAACTGTACGCAGTATTCCAAATGTGGCTGAACCAAAGTCCTATACAACTGTAACATGACCTGCTAACTCTTATACTCAATACCCTGTCCAGTGAAGGAAAGCATGCTGTATGCCGTCTTGACCACTTACTGACCTGCGTTGCCACCTTCAGGGAATAATGGACCCGAACACTCAGATGTCTCTGTACGTCAATTTTCCCTAGGAATTTTCCATTCACTATATAATCCACTCTTGAATTGGATCTTCCAAAATGCATCACCTTGCTTATGCCCGGATGAATTCCATCTGCTATTTCTCTGCCCATCTCTCCAATCTATCTATATTCTGCTGTATTCTCTGACAGTCCCCTTCACTATCTGCAACACCACCGATCTTGCACCCATCTGCAAACTTGCTAAGCAAATAACCTACAACTTCTTCCAAATCATTTGTATATATCACAAACAACAATGGTCCCAGCACAGAAACCTGCATAACGCCACTTGTCACAGGTCTCCATTTTGAGAAGCTCCCTTCCACTACTACTCTATCTCCTGTTGCCCAGCCAGTTCTCTATCCATCTAGTTAGAACACCCTGGACCCCATGTGACTTCACCTTCTCCATCAGTCTACCATGGGGAGCCTTATCAAATGCCTTACTAAAGTTCACGTATATGACATCTACAACCCTTCCCCATCAATCAACTTTGTCACGTCCTCAAAGAATTGTTTGTAAGACATGACCTTCCCCGCACAAAACCATGCTGCCCATTACTGATAAGCCCATTTTCTTCCAAATAGGAATAGATCCTATCCCTCTGTATCTTCTCCAGCAACTTCCCTACCACTGATGTCAGACTCACCGGTCTACAATTACCTGGAGTATCTTTGCTACCTTTTTTAAACAAGGGGACAACATTAGCAATTCTCCAGTCCTCCGGGACCTCACCCGTGTTCAAGGATGCTGCAAAGATATCTGTTAAAGCCCGAGCTATTTCCTCTCTGCTTCTCTTAGTAACCTGAAGTAGATCCCATTCAGACCTGGCGACGTGTCGACCCTAATGCCTTTTAGAATACCCTCCTTATACTGACTTGAACTAGAGTACTCAGAGATCTATCCTTAAACTCAACACCTGTCATGTCCCTCTCCTTGGTGAATACCAATGCAAAGTAGTCGTTAAGAATCTCACCCATTTTCTCTGACTCCATGCATAACTTTCCTCTTTTGTCCTTAAGTGGGCCAACCCTTTCTCTAGTTACCTCTTGCTGCTTATATATGAAGAAAAGGCTTTGGGATTTTCCTTCACCCTGTTTGCTAAATATATCTCATGATCCCTTTTAGCCCTTTTAATTCCTCGTTTCAGATTTGTCCTACATTCTCGACATTCTTCTAAAGCTTTGACTGTCTTCAGTCGCCTAGACCTTTTTCCTCTTAACTAGTCTCACAATTTTACCTGTCACCCATAGTTCCCTAACCTTGCCTTTTCGATCCCTCATTTTCACAGGAAATATCTCTCCTGAACTCTAATCAAGCTCCCTTTAAAAGCCTCCCACATATCAAATGTGGATTTACCTTCAAACAGCTGCTTCCAATTTACATTCCCCAGCTCAGTCGAATTTTGGTAAAGTTTACCTCTCCTGCCCCCCCCAATTTATCACTCTTCCTTTAGGACCACTCTCATCTTTGTCCATGAGTATTCTAAAACTCTTGGAATTGTGATCACTATTCCCAAAGTAATCCCCTACTGAAATATCAAACATCTGGCCAAGCTCATTTCCCAACACAAGGTCCAGTATGGCCCCTTCCCGAGTTGGACTATTTATATACAGCTCTAGAAAATTCTCCTGGATGCTCCTTACAAATTCTGCTCCATCTACACCTCTAACACTAAGTGAATCCCAGTCAGTATTGGGAAAATTAAAATCTATTGCTCCTACATGTTTACATATTTGCACCTCTATCTCATGCTTGGTGTTGGGAGGTTTGTAGTACAGATTAGAGTGGTGCTGGAAAAACACAGCAGGTCAGGCAGCATCTGAGGAGCAGGAAAATTGAAGGGCTTTTGCCCAAAACGTCTATTTTCCTGCTCAGATGCTGCCTAACTTGCTGTGCTTTTCCAGCACCACTCTAATCTGTACTACAAGCCTCCCAACAGGAGTCCTGCTGAAGGACTTTTGCCTGAAATGTCGATTTTTACTGCTCTTCTGCTGCCTGAGCTGTGCTTTTCCAGCACCATTCTAATCTTGACTAATCTCCAGCATCTGCAGTACCCACTTCTGCCTAGGTAGTAGTACAGCCCCAACATTATTACTGCACCCTTCCTATTTCTGAGCTCTGCCCACATTGCCTCACTGCTCGAGTCGTCCATGGTACCCTCCTTCAGCACAGCTGTGTTATTTTCGTGGACCAGTAATGCAATTCCTCCACTCCTTTTACCTCCCACTCTATCCTGCCTGAAGCATTGATTTCCTGGAATGTTTAGCTGGCAATCATGCCCTTCGGTCAACCAACTGTCAGTAATAGCAATAACATCATGCTCCCAAGTACTAATCCAAGCCCTAAGTTCATCTGCCTTACCTATTATACTTCTTGCATTAAAACGAATGCACCACAGACCACCAGTCCCTTTGCCTTCATCATCTGTTCCCTGCCTCCTCTTTTCCTTACTCATGCTGACTTCATTATCTAGTCCACTACAGGCTTTGGTTACTACCTCCTTACTGTCCTCTAAACTCCTTTGGTTCCCAACCCCATGCCACATTAGTTTAAACCCTCCCCAACAGCATTAGTAAAACCACCTCCCCAAGGACATTAGTTCCAGTCTGGCCCAGGTAGATACCATCCAATTTGGAATAGTCCCACCCTCCCCAGAGGCGGTCCCAATATCCCCGAAAATGTGAACCCCTGCCTCCTGCACCATCTCTCAAGCCACACATTCATCCTGCTTATTCTATCATTCCTACTCTGACTAGTGCGTGGCACTGGTAGCAATCCTGAGATTTCTACCTCTGAGGTCCTACTTTTTAACTTGGCTTCTAACACCCTAAATTCTTCTGCTTGTAGGACCTCATCCCATTTTTTTTTTAACCTATATGCACCACGACAACTGGCTGTTCACCCTCCCCCTTGAGAATGTTCTGCAGCTGATTCAAGACATCCCTGACATGTGCACCTGGGAGGCAACATACCATTCAAGAGTTTCATTTTTGACCACAGAACCGACTGTCTACTCCCCTTACAATTGAATCCCCTATGACTATAGCCCATCCACTCTCTTTTTCCCGTCCTTCTGAACAGCAGAGACAGCCACATTGCCATGAATCCGGCTACTGCTGCCTTCCACTGGTGAGCCATCTCCCCAGTTTTGGAGGGAGTATGACCACAGGGGACACCTGCGCTGCCTTCTTGCTGTTTCTCTGCCTTTTGGTCACCCATTCCCTTTCTCCCTCAGCAATGCTAATCCGTGATGTGACTAATTCACTAAATGTGCTATCCGCGTTTAGTGCTATACCTGCAAGGTCATGGGGTCCCATGCGATGAAGTGTTCTCCCAAGGCAGAGTGCATATTTGGGGGTTAGGTGTAATCATCAGTTTGCTTTTGTCCGTCTTCGTGTTCACCTTTACAATTTCCAACCAGAGTGTGAGGAATTTTGGGATCAAATCGAATGCAATTTAATGCATTCTTTGCGGCTTCTGCTCTCGCTCTGCTGTCAAATGTAACAAAGCCAACTGGTTGTTTTGATGTTCGCTTAATCAGTGAACCTTCATGTCCCTTAAATGGTTGAAGGAGAAGGTAAAGCTCATGGTTTAACATCCACAGGAAGGCCACTACCAAAAAGCGTACGGATCTCCTCTTCTCTGTTGTTAGCTTCATCACTTTTCGCGTTCATGACTGGGGAGTTGACTGAATCCATTGTGTCCCCCTACTCTAGGCAGGCGGTGCTGCTGCTTGGAAAGCAGGAGGGATCGCCAGAATGGGTGCGATACGTTCCAAGGTCAATTGTCTATCAGAAGCGCTGAGCAAGGTTCCCAGGAATGTGACTTGGCGCTGAGGGCGCAATGGGTAACATTTCCAGGGGGCTGGGTAAGTGAAGTGGGACCTGATCAGGTTGCGGAGGGATGGGCGGTGGTCCAAAGATGTGCTTTACCTGTGAATGAATAAACTTTAGAGATGATGTTAGCAGCTGAAAGTATCTTTGCATTTCCTCTCTCATTCCCTCCTTGCCAAGGTGGATATCAGTATGAAGACAGTCAATAATCATTGGTAACACAGAATCAGGTATACACATTTGGCCAACTGGAGTGATCCAGAGGCCTTTTGACAGAGTGCAAACACCCACGCGCCTTCCATATTTGTTTTTCTGGGTCGGGGCATCCCCCTGGAAACGCTGCATAGTGATAATATCTGGTTTGCCCGTTGTTTTCGAGGCAGGGGATTGATTCAGTTCACAGAGGATTCAATGGAATTGGGGGCTGTTGCCGCACTTTTGGCAACTCGATCAGCTCTGGCATTGCCATTGCTTATGCCTGTATTGTCCATTAAAGGGGCAGCACATTTGATTAAGGCCAATTGCTTGGGGAGGAGAGGATGGCTTTGAGGAGATTTCTGACATATAGAGAGTTCTGAATAGGTGTCAATGAGGAGGTCAGAAATCCGTGTTGTGACCATAGCTGGTCATCGATGTAATTAGCAAGTTCTGAGAAGGTTTGTAGCTCAGATTGAGGTTCTGGATGTAGGTTTGCTCACTGAGCTGGAAGGTTAATTTCTAGATGTTTCGTCACACTACTAGGTAACATCTTCAGTGGTCATTTGGGCGAAGTATTGCTGATAATTCCTGCTTTCTATTTACATGTTTGGGTTTGTGATGTCATTTCCTGAGGTGATATCATTTCCTGTTCTTTTTCTCAGGGGGTGGTAGATGGGGTCTAACTCAACGTGTTTGTAGATGGCATTCCAACTGGAACTCTCTGCTCCTAGGAATTCTCATGCGTGTGTCTGTTTGGCTTGTCCTAGGATGGATATGTTGTCCCAGTCGAAGTGGTGTCCTTCCTTCTCTGTAAGTAAGGATACTGGTAAGTAAAGATGCTTAGCAGAGGCAGTAATGCAGAGACTTGAACAGACAGCTCTGCCAACCATCCAACCCAAACTTTGGATCCGCTACACGGATGACACCTTTAAACAAAACAAATTATAGGAAACGTTCAAGACCATCAACAATACCCTTACTGGCATAAAATTCACTAAAGAGGAGGAAAACAACAACAGACTGCCATTCCTAGTTGTCACAGTAGAGCGAACAGCCAATGAGGAACTTCAAACCAGCATCTACAGGAAAACAACACATATGGACCAAATGTTGAACTACGAAAGCAATTATCTCAACATCTACAAACGAAGCTGCATCAAACATTACTTCAATGAACCAATACACACTGCAGCATGGAGGAACTACGCAGCGCAGAGGAAAATGAACAATGAACCCAATGAACACAGTCTGCCGATTTTCTGTGCAACAAACGCAAACAGGCAGACAAAACACATCCAGAAATCCTAGCCGCTCTCCCCGACATCAAAGACATCTCGGAAATGACTGCCAGACTACTCCGACCCCTTGGCAACATGGTAGCCCACAAACCCACCAACACATTAAAACAGCAGCTAATGAATTTGAAAGACCCTATACAGACAACAAGCAAAACTAATGTCATTTACAAAATATCGTGCAAAAACGTAACAAACACTACGTTGGACAAACCAGCAGAAAACTAGCCACCAGAATGCATGAACACCAACCAGCCACAAAACGAGATGACCCTCTCTCACTAGTATCCTTCCTTCTTTACAGATAAGGAAGGACACCACTTCGACTGGGACTTCACATCCATCCTCAGACAAGCCAAGCGGAGACACCCACGAGAATTCCGACAAGCATAGAGTTTCAGTTGGAATGCCATCAACAAACACATTGAGTTAGACCCCATCTACCATCCTCTGAGAAAAATAACAGGAAATTACATCACCAACCCAAGGAAACCAAAACATGTAAATAGAAAGCAGGAATTATCAGCAGTGCTTTGCCCGAAGGTCCACTGAAGATGTTACCTAGTAGGGTGACGAAACGTCTGGAAATAAATCTTCCAGCTCAGCGAGCAAACCTACATCCAGGTCGGTGTACTTATTTTGAAACATTATTGGCAGACAAGACATGTCAGGGGGTACCTTAATTTTATTCCCACTCGCTAGTCCAGCTTGGCGTTTGAACCCTGAGTCCTTTATTTTTCCTCTCCATTCTCAGTTTTTCCTGTTTTCTATCTCTATCATAATCCTCACACTGACTCTTCAGTACCTCCCAAGGCTTAGGGTTTCCCTTATGATCACACACTCTGATCCCTGTTTGACCTGTGTTATTCTCCCAGCTGGCCTGTTTAGATTTATTCGTTATTTCCTCGGCAGTCCTTCTCCACACTGATATTAAAAGTTTTCCATTTAGTCCCTGTATTACGTTTCCAAATTCCAAATGCTTTTAAACATTTATCTATGTCCCAAGTTCCTCCTATTGGCCAAATTTCTTTTCCCAATTTTTTTTTATTCAAACATCCTGACAGGAACCTGAACCATTCCTCATTTCGGGGGTCATCCTGGCATAATTGTTGCAAGGGTTCCAACATCTGACTTATCCAGCAACTGTCCCATTTTTTTTAAAAGTCTCAACTTTCTAACTTATCTCTATAAACTAGTTCAGTATCCTTGGTCTCTACACCCTTCAGGGTCCTGACATTTATGTGGGGGATTTTCCCTCTGAACCAGTTTAAGGCAGGGTGATTGAGACAGACACAGTACGTAAGATAAAGGATAACTACGATGTTCTGGGGCCTCAAATCCTACTATTAGGGGACTCTAACCTCCCTGGGATGAAATCGTTCGCATACCAATGCATACGTTATCTCCAAGATTCCATCACTACAAAGTCCTAGGGGACGAGAAGTCAACTGATTAATAGGTTAGTGAGAGAGATTAAGGTAAATCTTGCCTCGTGGGCCCATGCGTCTCACGTTACCGTCACGCAGGCGATCATAGAAACATAGAACATTACAGCACAGTACAGGCCCTTCGGCCCTCTGCGCCAACCTGTGGAACCAATCTGAATCCCATCTAACCTACACTATTTCATTCTTGTCCATATGCCTATCCGATGACCATTTAAATGACCTGAAAGTTGGTGAGTCTGCTACTGTTGGAGTCAGTACATTCAAAGTCCCTACTGCTCTCAGGAACGAAACTACCTCTGACATCTTTCTTATATCTAACACCCCTCAATTCAAAGCTATGTCCCCTTGTTCGCCATCACTATTGGAGGAAAAAGGCTCTCAATGTCCACCCTATCTAACACTCTGATTATCTTTTTATGTCTCAATTAAGTCACCTCTCGACCACCTTCCCTTTAACAAAAACAGTCTCAAGTCCCTCGCCTTTCCTTGTAAGACCTTCCTCCATACCAGGCAACATCCTAGTAAATCTCCTCTGAACCCTATCCAAAGCTTCCACATCCTTCCTATAATGTGGTGACCAGAACTGTACTCAATACTCCAAATGTGACCGCACCAAAGTTTTGTAAAGCTGCAGCATGATCTCATGGTTCTGAAACTCAATCCCTCTACCAATAAAAGCTAACACACTGTATGCCTTCTTAACAACCCTATCAACCTGGGTGGAACTTCCAAGGATCTGTGTACCCGGACACAGATCTCTCTGCTCATCTACACTACCAAGAATCTTACTTACCATTAGCCCAGTACTCTGCATTCTGTCACTCCTTGCAAAGTGAATCACCTCTCACTTTGCTGCATTAAACTCCATTTGCAACCTCTTAGCCCAGCTCTGCAGCTGATTTATGTCTCTCTGTAACCTACAACATCCTTCGGCACTATCCACAACTCTACTGACCTTAGTGTCATCTGCAGGTTTACTAACCCATGCCCTCATCCAGGTCACCTATAAAAATGACAAACAGTGGACCCCAAAACAGATCCTTGCAGTACTTCACTAGTAACTGAACTCCAGGATGAATATTTCACATCAACCACCACCCTCTGTCTTCTTTCAGCTAGCTAATTTCTGATCCCCTGCCACTTCCCACATGCCACCCAAAAAATGGTGTGAGATTAGGCTGTTCCCTTAAAACGGTGTGTGATTAGGTTATTTCCTTAAACTGCCTGACCTGCTATGCTTTTCCAGCATCTGCAGTCTGCATTTTCTCCTATTCCTTAAATTGCAGCATTAGAATATGATTAGATTGGGCAAAAGTGAGGACTGCAGATGCTGGAAACCAGAGTTTAGATCAAAGTGGTGCTGGAAAATCACAGCAGGTCAGGCAGCATCCGAGGAGCATGAAAATCGATGTTTTGGGCAAAAGCCCATCCTGATGAAGGACTTTTGCCCGAAATGTCGATTTTCCCTGCTTCTCGGATGCTACCTGACCTGCTGTGCTTTTCCAGCACCACTTTGATCTAAACTATGATTAGATTGTCACATCCTGCCTGCAAGATAAAAACACCCCCCTCCTTCTCCCGCGCCCCCCCCCAGGACATCCAATTTCTTACATGTCAGCAAAACAAATTCACCCTTTAACATCTCAGGATGAAGGGATAGAAATGTAAATTTTTGATGACCTAAGATGGGTTGGAAAGTAATTGTGAAGAAGATATAAGGAGGCTGCAATAAGATATAGATTAATGTATGATTTGGAGATGCCGGTGTTGGACTGGAGTGTACAAAGTTAAAAATCATACAACCCCATGTTATAGTCCAAAAGGTTTAATTGGAAGCACTAGTTGGACTATAACCTGGTATTGTGTGATTTTTAACTAGATTAATGCAGTGAGTGGTAATCATGTAGCAAACAAAGTACAACATGGAAAATGTGAAATTGTCCATTTTGAAGAAAAAGCATATTATCTAATGGTGTGAGATTGCAGAACTCTGAGATGTAAAATGATCTGAATGTTCTCGTGCATTAATCATAAAGAAAATTAGTATGCTGCTACAGAAAGTAATTGAGAAAGCTAATAGAATGTTATTTATATGGGGCAATTGAATACAAAAATGAGGTTATGCTTCAGGCATGTATGGCATTAGTGAGATCACATCTGGAGTATTGTGCACTCAAGTATGCAGTCGAAAAGTGGGGTGCTGGAAAAGCACACCATGATAGTTCAGTAAACCCTCTCTGAACTAATAACTGGAATAGGGAGTTATCTTATGAGGAAAGGCTGGACAGGCTAGGCTTGTGTACACTGAGGTTTGGAAAAGCAAGTGTTGATTTGATTGAAATTTATAAGGTTCTGGATTGGCTAAATATGAAGAGGATGTTTCCTGTTATGGGAGAATCTTGAACTAGCGGCCACTGTTTAAAATCTGAGATCGCTGTTTAAAGCAGAGGTGAGGCAAATCTTTTTCTCACCAGGTCTTGATTTTTGGAACTCTTCCTGAAAAAGTGACAGAAGCTGCATTCTTGAATATTTTGAAGGCAGAGACATTCTTTTTAAGCAAAAGGGCAAAAGGCTGTAAGGGGTAGATGGGAAAGAAGATTTGAAGTTACAATCAGATCAGCTATGATAGTACTGAGTAGTGGAGCAGGGTCACGGGGCTGAATGGACTTGCTCATGCTCCTAATTCATACGTATGTCGTACAAAGCGGTTCCTAAAGTATTCCTAATAGAAGATGAGGCTTGAAACTGAACTCTTGTTCCCACACTCCAGCCCTGGTCCATTACTGACTTGGATGTAGAGGACAGAGGAATGAAATTCACACGTTTCCATTAAGATTCAAGGCTTTTACATGAGATGTGGGCACACGGGGAGGATTTTTGAAAATGAGTTGATTCAGGCCCAGTTAACATATCTAGCAAGAAGTTAAATTCATTCTATTGGGGAGGTGATTTGGATTTGAATTGTAATTAAAAATAGAACTCATTGAATTCTTTCTTTGGACTCTGGACAAATAGCTAGTGATCCTTTGTTCAAAACTTAATTAGAATTTTAGTGCTGGATGATTCAAGACTGATGGACCATCGTGTTCTTTCTCTCTGGAGTTTTGATGTATCAGTCATAGTGGGCGGTATAGTGGCACAGTGGTTAGCACTGCTGCCTCACAGCGCCAGGGACCTGGGTTCAATTCCCGCTCAGGCGACCCTGTGTGGAGTTTGCACATTCTCCTCATGACTGCGTGGGTTTCCTCCGGGTGCTCCGGTTTCCTCCCACAATCCAAAAAAATGTGCAGGTTAGGTGAATTGGCCGTGATAAATTGCCCGTAGTGTTAGGTGAAGGGATAAATGTAGGGGAATGGGTCTGGCTGGGTTGCGCTTCAGCGAGTCGGTGTGGACTTGTTGGGCCGAAGGGCTTGTTTCCACACTGTAAGTAATCTAATCTAATCTTATTGGAGCTGTAAGTCGGTGTTGTGATAACTATACATAGACAGTGACTAACAGCGTAAAGTTGAATATACTATGTTTAATGCACTCTATGCCAGTGATTCGTTAGAGTTACTATGGGACAAGTGTTGGTGGAATAAAAATAAGGTTGTGCAGCTCCATGTGCACACATTCTGCAGATGCGTTCTGTTACTGCATATGTCATTGCAGACTGTTTTGTATGTTTTGCTGTGCAAACACTCTTGATGACCACAACAAGCACTTTAAGTGGATAACATTGGAATGTATGAGCAAAGAAGACCCTTTTAATTTGAAAAATTTAGTCAACTAAGTTGATCTGGTGTTTTCAGTAGCCAGACAAATTTAGTTTATTTTGTGATGAATTGTTGCTCTTTCTCTTTTTAAATGTCTGTTAGTAACTTGAATATGTTAGTGATGAAAATAAATGGCATTCACCTTGCCAGATGACTGCATGTGCAGTATGCCATGAGAATGCTATGAATTTCAGTAATGTTGCCCAACCTTACTGGCTACCAGGTGGGGTGTGTTTCACAAACCATTTTCAGACACCTTTCACATTCATTTCCAAGCCAACCTTTCTGGGTTTTTTTTCCCCCAACAGCAACGAGAAACCTGGCATTTTGCCTGGGTTTTTCAGTAAATTGTTTTTCTTAATTTGAAGCCCAGCAGTGACGTTTGGGACAAAATGCTTATTTTTATAGGTGTGGTCTCAGGTGAGGTGTGCTAACATTAATTATTCATTGTAACAGAATTATGAGGTGTATCACAACTCGCATTGGTACATTACTGCTGATGCTTTTCAGACATGTGAAAATACTGGCGCAAAAATGCAAGCAAATCTAGACATAGAGCAAGAAGCTTCAGCCCACACACTGTCCAATTATACAAATTTGCATTAGCCATCTCATCAGTTGCCATACTCATGAATATGAGTAAAGAAAAGATTTGCTCAGTATATCAGGATATTCCAAGGCATTGATCTGTCAAAAAAAAAGTATTGCTGTTATGTTGGCAAACTTGATGGTCTTCTTTCAAATAGCAAGGTTCCATGAGCAACAGTGAAAAAATAACCAATTAATCTCTTTAGGTGACATTGGTTAAAGAATAGAAGTTGACCAGTGGAGGTGTGCTCTCTGCTTCAGATTTTCTTTGTTTGGTCATCTTAGAAACTGAAATCCCCATCCCTGGAAGTTGCTCACTAATTGTGTAAACACAGAACCCACATATCCCGGAACACCCTTCAAATTCTGGTTCTAAGATACACTTCCTCCAGTAGCACATATTGGTCGCACACATCTACTGGATTGCGTTTGTTGAATTCCAGCTGTCCAACAAGGTTGTTTTGGCAGTACTTTCCAAACTTGTGACTTATATCGTCTAGGAAAACAGGGCAGCAGATGCATGGGAACATCACAACCACCTCAACGCCTTCCCAAAATCTCCATACCATCCTGACTAGAAATGTATCACTCTTCCCTCACTGTCATTGGCTCAAAATCCTGCAGCTTCCTTCCTGTCAGCACTATGGAGGTATTTTAATCAACTTGTTCAGAGATGCAATAACACATGTTTGGAGTAGGTGGGACTTAGAGTTATAGAGATGTACAGCATGAAAACAGATCCTTCAGTCCAACTCATTCATGCTGACCAGATATCCTAAATTTAAACTAGTCCCAATTTCCAGCACTTGGCCCATATCCCTCTAAACCCTTTCTATTTTTTTTTACCCATCCAGATGCCTTTTAAATGTTGTAATTGTACTGCCTGCACTATTTCCTCTGGCAGCTCATTCCATACACATGCTACCCTCTGTGTGAAAAAGTTGCCTCTTGGGTCCCTGTTTTAAAAAATTCTCAAGGTCAGGTTCGTAGGAGAGTAGTCTGACACAGAACAAACGACCAAGAGGCGAGTCTGCTAGAATATGGGCATTTTATTCCCCGCAGCGTCGCCACAACCAGGTCCAAACAACGGGTCTGGCTTATACTCACTCTACATGTTACCGGAACTGGGAGCCGTCAGTTCTCGTAGAGCGGTTGCCAACAACCCACGCTCGGCGGTTAAACGTAACCCCGGAGCAGACTCACCGAACTGGAGACTTTTCCAGCTGATATACTCTTTTCCAGATATAAACATTCATGTGAACAGCAGAGCAAGGCTAAAAAACACATTCCATTCTGGTTACATACAGATAAGAAGATTCACACGGGGAGGTGTGTAATAAGATTCACACGGGACTAAGCAACACCTCCATTCCGGTTAGATTCACACATGTATTGGGACATAATTTTTAACCGTTTCACCACATTCCACTGCTTGGCCCAATACATGTGTTACATTATTATTCACACATGTATTGGGACATAATTTTTAACCGTTTCACCACATTCCACTGCTTGGCCCAATACCTCCATTCCGGTTAGATTCACACATGTATTGGGACATAATTTTTAACCGTTTCACCACAGTCCCTTTTAAATCGTACCCCTCTCACCGTAAATATGTCTTTTTGTTCTGGATTCCCCCACCCTGTGGAAAAGACCTTGTCTATTTTCCCCATTCATGCCCCACACGATTTTATAAACCTCTATCAGGGTTCAAGTTTTGAAATATTATGTGCAATTCTGATTTCCTTCCTGTAGGAAGGATGTTGTGAAACTTGAAAAGATTTGGAAAAGATTTACAAGCATGTTGCCAGGGTTTGGAGGGTTTGAGCTATTGGGAGAGGCTGAATAAGCTAGGGCTGTTTTCCATGGAACTTCGGTGGCTGAACTTGAACGCATATCTCCTGGATAAAAGATGGGGACATTATCACTGTGCCCCAAAAAACCCCATCAGCGCTGTGAATTTGATACATTACTGAGCAGGTTGATTAAAATATAATAACACATCTTTGGAGAAGGTCTTGAACCCACATCTCCTGGTTCAAAGGTGTGGCATTGTGGTAATGTCCCTAAGAGCCACCATCAGCACTCTGGGTTTGATATTTTAATCAACCTGTTCAAAGAATTTATTACTTGCCTCTGGAGCAGGTAGGATTTGAACCCATGCCTCCTGGCCCAGAGGTAGATATACTACGACAGTCCCCAAGGGCACTATCAGCACTGTGGATGTATCTACACCAAATAGCAGCAATTATTCCAGGAATAAGTAACACACACAACAAAGTGAAGTGACTACAACATAAAAAAAATCTTTATATACTATATATGTTTGGTTTCAGATTTAATGTGGTACATAAATATCCTAAAAGAGAAACAAAGATGCTTTCAGATTTAGCATTTTCTCTTGACATGCTATTCTTGTACACTGATGCTTATGTTCCTGTTTTTCCACTTGCAGTGGGGTAACTACATCGATTTTTCTTTTAGTATAGTTGGTAGTTATTCTGCTGACCGCCTGCACCTCTAGATGCCTTCTCATAGTTGCTCTGCTGACCATTGTAAGTACTATATTCTGGAGAATATCTGGAACAGATAGGTTGTTATACTCAGTAATCATAGCCTCCATATCTATTGTATACCTGGTTCCAGTTCTGATTTTGTCTTCCACTTCTGCCTCATTGCTGTTGTTGCCTGTAGACTTCCTTAGGTTGTCATGATATGGAGGTGCCAGTGTTGGATGGGGTGGCCAAAGTCAAAAATCACACGATATTGGATTATAGTGCCACTTTAATTTCACAATTGCTAGATTCTATGTTGTGATGCTTCTTTTTAAATAGTCTTTTGACTGGTTCTTCTTACTTCCTTTGCTCTGTTTACTCATCTTGTTGTCAATGGGAAGTTCAGTACCTTTAATCTATTGCTTCTCAGTGTTTTGGCTAAGATCAAGTGTAGTACGTAGAACATAGAACATTACAGCGCAGTACAGGCCCTTCAGCCCTCGATGTTGTGCCGCCCTGTCATACTAATCTGAAGCCCATCCCACCTACACTATTCCATATATGTCCATATGCCCGTCCAATGACGACTTTAATGCACTTAAACTTGGCGAATCTACTACTGTTGCAGGCAAAGCATTCCATACCTTTACTACTCTGAGTAAAGAAACTACTTCTGACATCTGTCTTATACCTATCTCCCCTCATTTTCAAGTTGTGTCCCCTTGTGTTTGCCGTCCCCATACCTGGAAAAAGGCTCTCCATGTCCACCCTATCTAACCCTCTGATTATCTTGTATGTCTCTATTAAGTCACCTCTCAACCTTCTTCTCTCTAACGAGAACAGCCTCAAGGCCTTCAGTCTTTCCTTGTAAGACATTCCTTCCATACCAGGCAACATCCTAATAAATCTCCTTTTCACCCTTTCCAAAGCTCCTACATCCTTCTTATAATGTGGTGACCAGAACTGTACACAATACTCCAAGTGTGGCCGTACCAGAGCTTTGTACGGCGGCAGCATAACCTCCTGGTTCCGGAACTCAATCCCTCTATTAATAAAGGCCAAAACGCTGTATGCCTTCTTAACAACTCTGTCAACCTGGGTGGCAACTTTCAGGGATCTGTGTACATGGACACCAAGATCTCTCTGCTCATCTGCACTCCCAAGAATCTTACCATTAGCCCAGTACTTTGCATTCCGATTACTCCATCCAAAGTGTATCACCTCACACTTGTCCACATTAAACTCCATTTGTCACCTCTCAGCCCAGCTCTGCATCCTATCTATGTCTCGCTGCAACCTACTACATCCTTTGTCACTATCCACAACTCCAGTACTATATCTGTTCATGTCAATTTATTTCTGCCTTGTTTCCATGCTGTATTTGATGCTTGAGAACTGCATAATAAGAATTACGCCACTAATTGCCAAGGTTGTTTCTCACCAATCATCCTTTCAGCTGGAATACTTTAGAAACTTGGTGTATCGTGAAACTGGGAAAGACACTCAAAGTTAACCATTGTCTACAAAAAAGTGAATCTTAATGTGTGTGTGATGGAAACTGGTAAAGTAATCTCAGTTTAGTCAGTTTTCTCCATCATAATTCTCTGCAGCCCTTTATCATTAATACTGCTCAAGTTTCTTGCAACAATACTGTTTAAAAGATGACCTCGCTCTCCCAACCAATAATAGAATGCTTACATGAATTTTGCAGTTTTTTGGAGTGTTATTGAGGTTCTTCTAGTACGCAATTCATTTTCACAGCTATTTCTCAAGTCAACAGATATACTGGATTTTGTTGCATGCGTATTAATTTCATACTGGCTGGAATATTTTGGTGTCTCACACCTGTCATTGTTAATGGTGAACTATTTATGGAAGCTTTACCTGTGGTGAGCTAGTGTCTATGTTAATCCTCAGTCTGTGCTAGCAACTTTAAAGAGAATGATTAGTGTTTGATTTCAAAAGTTTTTAATTAATTTACACCAATTATAGTAAAACCCATTTTCACTTGGAGTATCTCAAATGTGTTTTAATGGGAATTTTATGGCTGGAGAAATTGAGGCAATTCTGAATCAACAAGGTAGCCTTACAGGATTACAATTCCCAGTAAACAGAATTCTGGTATAGCAGAAAGACACTCGAAGAGGTGCATTGTTACTATTACTAGCAGCACCAATTCTGTAATGCATGTTATTTGCAAGTGTGCTTCAGCACTCAACTTGACTCTATATTACAAGGATTTGAGTAAAGGAGCAGGGATGTCTTTTAGTACAATTGAAAAGGGTTTTGAAGAGACAATACCTGGGGTATTGTGTGCGGTTTTGGCCTCCTTAACTGAGGAAGGACGTTCTGCCTATGCAGGGAGCACCACAAAGGTTTATCAAACTCTGTCTTGGATATGTAGAGAGACTGAATCAATAAGGACTATATTCACTGGCATTTAGAGTTTTGAAGAATGAAGGAGGGAATCTCCAGAAAACTAAAAAATTATAACTGGACTAAACCAGGTGAATGCAAGATGTTCCCCAAGACTGAGGAGTCCAGAATCAGGAATTACCGTCTAAAGATCTAGAATCTACATTAGTGACCCCCTTCCTAGAATCGAGGCACAGAAATACATTATCAAGATAAAGGCTGATTGTTTAGGACTGGAGTAAGAAATACTTCACTGAAAGAATTCTTAATCTTTGGAATTTTCTATTTTGGATGCACCCTCATTCATGATTGTATTGAATGGCAGATGACACTGGACTAGCCATAAGGTTTACTGCTAGTGCTATTTCTATATTGTTATGAAAACGAGGTAGTAATTTGAAGGTCGTCATTGCAAATGAGGCTGTAGAAATTTATAACAAAGTTATTGAAACATGGACTACCTAGTCTTAAGTGGTGATTGATAATAGCATTCTGAAAAGTCCTGTGAAAGTACTTGGGGAATGTAAGATCAACTTACATTGGAGCACAAGAAAATGAGAGCAAGAGAGCAGGAATGTCTGATTTGTGTGGGGAAAGCGAACAGGAGTATGAGATCTGTCTGTAGTGTAGAATCGGATCAGTCTGCTGGGAGTTAGCAGGAAACTGTTCATATTTTTTAAACCGTTTCGTTGCCAACAGGGGCTCAAAAGTTCAGTCTTTGCTAATGATGGAGCAATGACTTCTGGGTTTTTGACCTGGTTCTTGGTACAACATACAAGTGTTATGGCATTTGTATAATTTCTGCTCAGATGGTTATTTTCTGTCCTGGGACTGATGTGTTCAGACTAATGGAGGATATTGGTTTGTCTTTTTCTGATTTGTAACTAGCCCAGTTACAGCTTTAAGTCCCAAGAGTGGGTGCATTTGATGACAGCATAATTTCTACCACAGTAGAGCCTTGTCTTTGTGTGGGACTCTGGTGTGTTTGAGTTGTGCTGAGATCATACAAACATTGCCTGTGTATGTGGGCTGCTTCATTCCTTCACATTTTTGTATCCTCTACTTGGTCTCACTTTAGTAAGTAAGTGTGTTTTCTTTTTCTGGCCCAATAGTTTCGTGACTGTCATCTGTTGAACAGGATAGCATCAGATTATTTGGCCTTTCTGTCTGAAAACCATGAAATATCTTGTTAGTATTTGAGTACCGAGATTGCCATGTCAAACGGACCTCAATATAACATCTGAGAAATAGACATAATAAAAGATAAGTTTAAAAAAAATTAAACTAACTCCTTCTGAAATAGTGACATTAGACCAGAGAAGCAACTGTCAACTCCTTATTTAAAATAGTCTTCAGATTATTTTTAAGTCCTTTAAAGTCATTTCATGATATGGAATTTGATTATTGCTGTAGAAAGACTTTTTTGTTGAAACTATTTATTTTGCACTCATCAAAAATACTTCCAAGAAATCCTAAAAGGGAAGACATCATTTGTACTTTGAAATGAGAGTCCTGATTGGATATCCAGTGGACTCTGGTAGAGGTTTTGCCATAGAGATTACAGCAATGTGATAGCAGCCAGTTAACTGCTAAGCTTTTTTTTAATTTAAACTAGATTAGTTGACTTGACTGATCAAGGTATTTTCCTGAGAAAAGGATGACAGCTATCTATTTTATTGAGTTTGACTAGGTATGGTGTATATGTAGATATCATCTTTTTGTTTACAAAGAGCAAGGTCTTATTAGTGTATGCAATTTCTGGGCTTGCAGTGTGCCATACTACTGCAGATTGGATTTCATTATGTGCAGGAAGGTCTTAGGAGCTTGAGCAGCTGCAGTGTATCTGTGAGGCTGGAAGTTATGTGAACAGCAGTTTTGGATGTGGTCATTCTGCAGCTTAAACGGGGTGTAGCAGAGAGGAAATAAGCAATGGCTAAGTAATAAAGGAGGAGCATGCAATTAGTGCAGAAGAACCCAAAGTGTGTTTCAGTTTCCAACAGGAATATTGATGAGAGTGATTAGTTTCTCTGCAAATGCAGCCAAACCACAGCACATAGCTGGATCAGTTGTACAGGTGGGCTGGAAGAAGATTTTAAAGGGAGTAGTGATCGGGATTCTAGAATTAGGCAGCAGACTGTGTTGTTGCAGTCACATTAGTGAATTGCATTGTTTTGTTGTCTCCAATGTTAACAGTGATGTCGATGGAAATACGAACAGTAAATAGAGCCTTAAAGGTAATAATCTCTGGATTACTCTTGGTACCATGCGCCAGTCAGTATAGAATTGGTAGGATAGAGCAGATGAGTGCAAGTGTGAAGTGATGGTGCAGGATGGAGGGCTTTAGATTCCTGGGACATTAGGACTGTAAGTGATGGGACCTGTGCAGGGAGTATTTGAACAGATATGGGAGCAAGTGGGAGAGTTTGCTGCTGCTGTTGAGAATGGAGGATGGGAACCAGGAAGTAACAATGTGCACAAAGAACTGGGAGAGACCGATGCCTCTAAGGTAAGACACAATAAAACTTTACACAAGATTAATGTAAGAGGGATACACCAAAATATAATTTAGATACTGTACATGTATGTTGCATATTGTGATAAATAGATTAGTGAACTGCAGATGCAGATGGTCATGGGGGATATGATGTTAGTGCGATGACCGATAGAATCATAGAATCCCTACAGTGTGCAAACAGGCCCTTCGGCCCAACAAGTCCACACCAAGCCTCTGAAGAATAACCTACCCACACATCCCTGAACACTATTTAGCATGACCAATTCACCTAACCTGCAGATACTTGTGTTAGGTTCTTTTTTCTTGAGAATTTTACACCCTTGATGCAACTGCAACACGCCAACTTCTGTGAACAATCGAAATTTTATTAAGCAAGTACAAGCTTTCTAGAGGAACCTTTAACACAGTTCGAAGGACTTGCGGGGCCATGTCAAAGATCTCTCTAAACAAAAGGACCAGTCCTTCCTTTATACAGTACAAGAGTTTCACATTAGTCAGTAATACCCACAGGACAATCTCTAGCCATTCCCCCTCAGTCACATGCCACAGTGCAGTGAGCGCATCATTTCCAGAAACAATGTAATATAAATCATCCCTTAATGGTCAGATCTGTTGTAAAGTGTTTTTTAACTGCAGAAAGTAGTCAGAATTTTAATTGTAATGTTCTTATTGATCTCTGAATAGGGGATGGTAATGTAATTCTTTTACTCTGAATAACTAGGAAATGTAGGAGAAAGTGTGAACTGCAGATGCTGGAGTACCAGAGTTGAAATATGTCGTGCTGGAAAAACACAGCAGGCCAGGCAGCATCTGAGGAGCAGGAGAATTGATGTTTCTTCAGGAAAGAAGGGTTTATGCCTGAAACGTAGATTATCCTGCTCTTCGGATGCTGCCTGGCCTGCTGTGTTTTTCCAGCATGACACATTTCATAAATGGCCATGCAAATGGCTCTGGATGGGAATGTAAATTCCTTACGTTCTACATCTAAGACAGAGGCATACCACCCTAGCTTCGCGACATCCAATTTCCTGCAGGTCAGCAGAGCAAATTCACCCTTTAACATCACATTTGGCTCAAAAAAGGGCAGAATTATAAATATTCCTGGCTGAAAGGGACTGAAACTTAAATCTCTGTCCTGTTCTTGCAACATCATCTAATGGGAAGAATCTTTTCCCATTTATTTTACTGTGTAAACTTTTCACGATCTTTACATCCCTATCAAACCTCCCCTAAGCTCCTTTGCCTCACGGACAAGCAGTCCGGCCTTTCCACGCTCTGTTACAACCCTATCTCCCTGAAATGTCTGAATGCACTTTTTCCTGAATAGTGGTGATCTGAACTGGGTGCAAAACTCTAGTTGGAGTATAATCAACTTATTGTAAAGGTTCAGTACAACTTAACTCCTTTGTATACATTGCTTCTATCTATGAATCTAATATGCTTTTTCAACTGTATTCTCAAAACTGTTATCTTCAGGGAATGGCCTTCCAGGAGGCCAACTAGGCCAGAGACTCCATGCCCCAATAACAAGACCTCAGGCAGGCAAGCTGTACCCATGGTTCAGGTAAATCTGTTTAAGGGATTTCCCCTCTGCTCCAAAGACGTAATAGCCTTGGCTTTAATTTTTTTTTATTGACACCCATACTTTCAAGAATGTGCCCATATTGTCTCAGAAATGCACCACAGCTCCATGAGACTGCCTAGGCTCCAGAGCTTCTGTCTACCTGATTTTTGACTGCTGCATAGAGAGATCACCTCACAGTGCCAGAGATCCGGGTTCAGTTCCCGCCTCAGGCGACTGACCGTGTGGAGTTTGCACGTTCTCCCCGTGTCTGCGTGGGTTTCCTCCGGGTGCTCCGGTTTCCTCCCACAGTCCAAAGATGTGCAGGGTCAGGTGAATTGGCCATACTAAATTGCCCATAGTGTTAGGTAAGGGGTAAATGTAGGGGTATGGGTGGGTTTCGCTTTGGCGGGTCGGTGTGGACTTGTTGGGCCGAAGGGCCTGTTTCCACACTGTAATCTAATCTAATCTAATCTAATCTAATAATGAGCACTGAGGCAGCCAATTGGAAGGCCTCCCAGAAGATTGTACCATGCGTTCATGGCTCTCTCCGGACCCAACTTCTGAGTCCTGAATCCTCCAACCTGATTTTGAGGGAAGGGAGGGGGTGGTGATGGCCCATATGTTCCATTCTTGGACAATATTTACTCCCCCCTTAAATGAGCCTCCGCCCCAAGACCTGGCCCAATTCCTCAGTGATCCATAACATCAATACCCAAACTCTATCTAGTCCCAACCTGCCAACCTTGCACCCTATTTATGCTGCTCCTTACCACATTGCCCCCGACCCATTTATCTCACTTCCTCTCCCTTTACCCACTAAACTGACTCTAACTTGTTCACTAAGACACTTTAAAGCTGTTTAAATGTCCGTTGTTCAGTGTGTTAGTAAATGACTTGGAGACGGGAGTTTGAATCTCACCATGGAACGGTGAAATTCGAATTCAATAATAATCTAGAATAAAGTGCTGACCTAATGCTGGCCATGTGACCATTGCTAATTGTCGTAAAAACTCATCTATTCATTAATGCCCTTTAGGAAAGGAAATCTGGCTCTTTTCTTTCTCTGGTCTACGCATGAGTCCAGACCCAGAGCAATGTAGTCAACAGTCTGAGCAATTAGTGATGGGCAATAATTACTGACCTAGCTTGCAATTGCTGACCTAGCTCCCACTCTGGAAAAAATAAAAATGAAATTTACTAGAATACTGCTCCTTAATAAAAAGGTGTGGCTTGGTTTCCCTGACCATTTTACACCACAAGGATTCAGCTGCGTTAAAGGTTGCTGCACATTTGAGGCCTTCACCATCAGAAGTTAGGCCCAGACAGATGAGGGGCAGATGCTGGGCTTATTAAAAAAGTAAACAATGTCAATATGAGAGCAGCAGTCTGGTGATTAGTGCTCTTAGAAGTTTGTACTGATGTTACAGTGCTGGAGAGAAGATATCCTAAAGAAATTGCAGACAGAATCTAAGTGGTTAAAGCTAGGAAACCGTAGATATAATAACACTATGGTATGTAATCTATAGGCCATCAACATGTGAGAAAGATATAGAAAAAAATGGCAAGGAAATGGCAGAGAAGTGCAGCAATTATAAAGCAGTTTTAACAAGCTAATTATAATTATCCTCATGTAGACTAGGATAGAAACAGTATAAAAAACAGAGTAAAAGAGTATTTGTATGTTCAGGATTGAATACTTCTGAAGAGCAAGGGGATATTGCTGGATCCACTTCTAGGAAAACTGTTCCCATTATCAGGAAGGCTGAGAACCAGAGGACACTGATTAAAGGTGGTTGGCAAGAGAATCGAAGATTACATGAAGTAAAACCTTTTTTCACAGTGAGTGTTCATTGTGTTCAAAGTATTTCCCATGAAAGTAGTAGGCAGATTCAATCATGACTTCAAAAGAAAATTGCTAATCATTTTAAAAGAAAAGAAATTGCAGGATGATAGGGCAGTAGTGGTATTGTAGGTTTAGCTGAGTTGCTGTGGCAGAAACCTGCCATAGATAGGGTGAAAATCTTTGTGTTGTAACTTCTATGATTTAGTGACAGATTACAAATTTAGGACGATCTGTAGAAGTATTGGGCTAAGTTGAATAAATAGGCCCAGTACATAGTTTATACATCTCTTTAAGTCACTTGTGCTTCACTGTTTGTGTTTCTCAAGATTGGGCTTGCACGACATCCTGTCAGAAATGTGCAATAGACTAACCACCTGATGTATGGGGTACTGTGTTTTTAGGAGAAAGTGAGGACTGTAGCTGCTGGAGATCAGTCGAGAGTGTGGTGCTGGAAAGTCAGCTTATGCCCAAAACGTCGATTCTCCTGCTCCTTGGATGCTGCCTGACCTGCTGTGGTTTTCCAGCACCACATTCTCTCAGTACTGTGTTTTTAGATTTAGAAAGGGAACAGCTTGCTTTTTTGTGAGATATGTACAGCTGATATTTTACGTAGATTTAGTGGGACAGGTGTCCTTGATGCACAGGCCTCATTCATGCAGATTTAAAACTGTGTATCTGGGTAACTCTAGAGTTCAGATCAGAACTGAAAGGAACAGGTTGAAATGATTGAAGTCCCCTCCTGTTGCTGAACTTGTACAGCTGTGCTTCTTAATTTCTAAATCTCTGTGTCTAATTAATGTGCCAGATTGCAGTATTGAGCATATACAGTCCATTAAGAAAATTTGAACATTATAAAACACAAATTAATTTGGTTTATTTCCCATCTGTAGGTTTACATAAATGTAACTGACTTTACATAGTTCTAACGTATCTAAAAAGAAAGTCAACCTATTTCAGTAAATAAAAGCAGAAAAGGCTGGAAATACTTGGCAGGTCAGGGAGTATCTCTGAAGAAAGAAACAAAGTTAAAATTTTAGGTTTAATCTTTCACCAGAAATGCTATGTTCTGTTCTTCTCGAGTTTCCAGCATTCACAGTAATTTGCTTTTGCCTTCATGTTTGAATAATCTAGTTAATTTTGTTTAACAATGTTACAAACATAATGAATAGGGGCATACCTATTGATACATTTTGTTTGGACTTCCAAAAGATGTTTGAAGAGCTTGGTATGGTAAATAATGAAAACAGTTTATGTACACACAGACCACATTTGACATGTTTATAAGGTTATGGATGATTTTCAGGGCTTTTTTAAAAAAAAAAGTGAAGTGAGTTATTAGGCCAGATACAAGAAATTTGTGCATTGTTGTAGGCTATTAAGGAGTGAAATCAGGAAGCAATTGTCCATATGAAAGGAGAGTTGAAATCTGGAATTCAGTCCTTTTATAAGGCTGTAGAGTCTGGAGGCATATGGAACTTTCAAGGCTGAGATAATAGACTTTGAGCAAAAATACCAAGGGATATGGGAAAAAAAAGGCAGCTGAATATGGTTGAGATGTAGGTCAACAATGATGTAATTTATTCACAAAATCAGCTTAAGGGACTTCTCCCATTCCTACTTCGCTCTGACAGACCCGTTTTATATTGAGAACTTTTTAATCTGTAATTCTGGAAAGAATTGGAACTCAATCCGTTAAACCTCAAACAGACGTTGAGTATCAAGAATATTCTGAATGACTGAAATATTCAGGAAGCTTTAGGTTATGTTTAAAAAAAAACGTAACTTTGGAACTCACTTATGGGCTGCACGGTGGCACAGTGGTTAGCACTGCTGCCTCACAGCGCCTGAGACACGGGTTCAATTCCCGCCTCAGGCGACTGACTGTGTGGAATTTGCACATTCTCCCCGTGTCTGCGTGGGTTTCCTCCGGGTGCTCCGGTTTCCTCCCACAGTCCAAAGATGTGGTCAGGTGAATTGATCATGCTAAATTGCCCATAGTGTTAGGTGAAGGGGTAAATGTAGGGGTATGGGTGGGTTGCGCTTCGGCGGGTCGGTGTGGACTTGTTGGGCCGAAGGGCCCGTTTCCACACTGTAATGTAATCTAATCTTCACAAGAGAATAATGAAGGAAAGGTCATTGAATACTTTTGAGGCGGAGTACATAGATTATTTTTCTTTCTTGCTTATCTGAGGTTTGATGACTGATCTGCTGGAGGGTGGCAAATGTAACCCCACTACAGAGGAACCTCGATTATCCGAATACCAGTTATCCAAAAATCGGATTATCTGAAGGTGATCTCGAGGTTCCGATGGAAACATTACATCAAAGTCATGTTTCCAACAGTGATTGCATCTTTTGTTTACAGTGATTAAAGAGTCACCTTCTCCAAATGACTGACCACCTGCCCTCTCTCTCTCCCCGCACTTTCCCTGGAGTTCTACAAGGGGTGTTCCATAAACCCCCCCTTCCCCACATAATCTCTCCAATATTGTCCTGTACAGGGTAAAAGTGGAACCGGTCAAAAAGGTGCAGTGAAAAGTAGCATCTGTGTCTGTGTGTGCGCATGCTATTTGGAGACTTACCCCACAAAGGCAACTGCAGCAGTCTTGTTGGTGTCCAGTCCAGCTGCCATGGAGAGGGGGCGGGTGTGTATGGGGTTGAGGGGGCGGGCGGGCGGCGGTGTTGGCCGGAGTTTGGGACGGTGGGGTGGTTTTGGGGTGGAGGGTAGACGGGGTTGGGAGTGGGGGTGCAGTTTTGGGGGTAGGGGGCGGTGTCTGATGGCAGTAGGGGGCAGGGCCTCACACTGTGTGCTGCTGCAGTCCCCTGATTGAGGAGCAGACTCAGAGGAAAGGATTTTAATCGATTAACGGAATAATTGATTATCCGAACAAAATGGTGTCCGCTCATCACATTCAGATAATCGAGGTGAGAGGGAGGGAAAAATGCTAAATATACAATAGTTAGGCAAACTTCAGCAGTGGGGAAAGTTTAATAATAGAACATTTATAAAACATAATGGGATTGGACAAAGCCAGCATTGATTTATGAGAAACTATCATGCTTTCAAATATACTAGAGTTTTGTTTTGAGGATGTGACTAGTAGAATAGGTAAGGGAGAACAGCAGATGTAGTGTACTTGGGTTTTTACAATGCTTTTGATAAAGTGCCACAAGATTAAGAGGTTAGTGGGCAAAATTAAAGCACATGGGATGGGATAATACATTGGCATCGATTGAAAATTGGTTGATAGATAGGAAACCATAAGACATAGGAGCAGAAATTAGGCCATTCAGCCCATCCAGTCTGCTCCGCATTTAATCGTGGCTGACAAGTTTCTCAACTCCTTTCTCCTGCTTTCTTCCCATAACCCTTGATGCCCTTTACAATCAAGAACCTATCCCTTGGGGCAGGAAGGATGGCTCAGTGGTTAGCTCTGCAGCCTCACCGGGATCTGGGTTCGATTCCAGCCTTGGGCAACTGTGTGTGTGGAGTTTGCACGTTCTCCCCGTGTCTGCGTGGGTTTCTTCCGGGTGCTCCGGTTTTCTCCCACAGTCCAAAGATGTGCAGGTCAGGTGAATTGGCTATGCTAAATTGCCCATAGTGTTAGGTGCATTAGCCAGAGGGAAATGGGTCTGGGTGGGTTACTCTTCGGAGGGTCGGTGTGGGCTTGTTGGGCCGAAGGGCCTGTTTCTACACTGTAGAAAATCTAATCTAATCTATTTCAGTCTTAAATATACTCATTGACCTGGCTTCCATAGCCTTCTGTGGCAATAAATTCCATAGATTCACCACTGTCTGGTTAAGAAGTTTCTCCTTATCTCCGTTCTAAAGGGTCTTCCCTTCACTCTAAATCTGTGCCCTTGGGTCCTACTCTGTCCTCCCAGGTGAAACATCTTCCCAACATCATCTCAGTATTCTGTATGTTTCAATTAGAACCCCCCCCCCCCCCCCCCCCCCCCCCCCCCCCCCCCCCCGACCCCACATCCTTCTAAACTCGACTGAGTATAGACACAGAGTCCTCAAATGTTCCTTATATGTTAAGCTTTTCATTCTTGTGAACCTCCTCTGAACAAGCACCAAGGTCATTACATCCTTCCTGAAATATGGGTCTCAAAACTGCACACAATACTCCAAATCTGGTCAGACCAGAGCCTTCTAGAGCCTTAGAAGTGCATCCCTGCTTTTATATTCACATCCTCGCAAAATAAATGCCATCATTGTATTTGCCTTCCTAACTACTGACTCAACCTGTAAGTTTACCTTAGGAGAATTCTGGACGAGAACTCCCAAGTCTCTTTGCACTCAGACTTTTGAATTTTCTTCCCATTTAGAAAATAGTCCATGCCTCTATTCTTCCTACCAAAGTGCACGACTTCGCACTTTCCCACTTTGTACTCGTGTACCACTTCTTTGTCCACCTGTCCAAATCCTTCTGCAACATCCCCGCCTCCTCAATGTGACCTGTCCCTCTACCTATCTTTGTATCAAGCTTAACCAGAATGCCCCCAGTTCCTTCGTCTAGATCATTAATGTATCAGTGAAAAGTTGTCCCAACACTGAGCTTGCAGCACACCACTTGTCACTGGTTGCCATCCTGAGAAGGGCCCTTTTATCCCCACGCTCTGCTTCCTGCCAGACAGCCAAGCTTCTATCCATGATAGTACCTTGCCTCTGACACCATGGGCCCTTGCGGCCTCCCATGCGGCACTTTGTCAAAGGCCTTCAAGTCCAGGTAGATAATATCCATTGGCTCTCCTTGGTTTAACCTGCTCATTACTTCCTCAAAGAATTCTAGAAGATTTGTCAGGCATGACCTCCACTTAGTGAAACCTTGCTGACTTTGCTCAATTTTACATACACTTCCAAGTATTCAGAAATCTCATCCTTCACAATGGATTCCAGGATCTGATCCACAACCAAGGTTAGGCTAATCGGTCTGTAAATTTCCATATTTTGCCTTACTCCCTTTTTAAGCAGGGGTGTCACATTAGCAATTTTCCAGCCCTCTGGGACCCTCCTGATTCTAGCAATTCCTGAAAGATCACCACTAATGCTTACACTGTCTCTTCAACTATCTCCCTTAGAACTCTGGGGTGTAGTCCATCTGGTCCAGGGGATTTATCCACCTTCAGTCCATTCAGTTTTTCTAGCACCTCCTCTTTGGTGATGGGTCACCATACTGAGCTCTGCCCCCTCACACTCTTGAATCTTTGGGGTATTACTTGTTTCTTACAAGTACTGACGTAAAGTAATTATTCAGTTCCTCAGCCATTTCCTTGTTCCCTGCTACTATCTCTCCAGCATTTTCTAGCAGTCTGATGTCCACTTTTGCCCTTTATATGTCAAAGGAAGACTGCAAGAGTTTCTTTAATGTTATTGGCTAGCTTACCCTCATCTTTAATGTTCTTCCTTTTTTTGTTGCCTTCTGTTGATCTTTAAAAGCTTCCCAATCCTTTGGTTTCCCTTTGCCACATTATATGCTTTCTCTTTTGCTTTTCTGCTATCCCTGATTTCCCTTGTCAGCCATGGTTGCCTCATCCTCCCTGTACCATGCTGCTTTCTCCTCAGAATGAATCTTTGCTGTGTCTCTTGAATTACTCCCAGAAACTCCTGCCATGGTTGTTCCACTGTCTTTCTTATTAGGTACCTCTCCCAGTCAATTTTACCCAGCTCCTCTCTCATGCCTCTGTAGTTGTCTTTATTCAGCTGTAATACAGTTACCTCTGATTCTATCTTCTGCCTCTCAAATTGCAGGGTAAATTCAATCATATTACAATCACTGTCTCCTCAGAGTTCCATCACCGTAAGCTCCCTTATTAAATCTGCCTCATTGCTCAACACTAAATCCAATATTGCCTGTTCCCTAGTGGGCTCCACTACAAAAGGCCATCTCAGAGACATTCCACAAATTCCTTTTCTTGCAATCCACTATCAACTTGATTTTCCCAGACCACCTTCATATTGAAATCCCCATGATCACTGTAGCTTTGCCTTTCCTACACATCTTTTCTATCTCTTGTATATCTTGTGCCCCAGCTCCTGACTGCTGTTTGGATGCCTGTAGGTAAACTCCAACTATGGTATTTTTCACCTTTGTGATTCCTCAATTCTACCCACACAGATTCTATACCAACTGACCCTACTTTGTTACTTACTATTGATTTAATTTCACTTCTTACTAATAAGGTGCCCATCTGCTTATTTTTTGATAGGATATATATCCTTGAATATTCAGCTCCCAGTCCTGATCCCCTTGCAGCCACATCCCTGTGATGCCCATCACGTCACATCTACCAATTTTGATTTGCGCCACAAGCTCATTTACCTTACTCCTTATTCTGCGTGCATTCAGATATAACACCTTCAGTCCTGTATTAACCATCCCTCTTCTCATTGTCATTTCCTGATCAGTCTATGTTATATATAAACATATATATGTAATATATATACTTTATTGGCCAGAGTATTGAGTACAGGAGTTGGGAGGTCGTGTTGCGGTTTACCTTACTCCTTATTCTGCGTGCATTCAGATATAACACCTTCAGTCCTGTATTAACCATCCCTCTTCTCATTGTCATTTCCTGATCAATCTATGTTATATATAAACATATATATGTAATATATATACTTTATTGGTCAGAGTATTGAGTACAGGAGTTGGGAGGTCGTGTTGCGGCTGTACAGGACATTGGTTAGGCCACTGTTGGAATATTGCGTGCAAATCTGATCTCCTTCCTATCGGAAAGATGTGTGTCGGAGGCTGAGGGGTGACCTTATAGAGGTTTACAAAATTATGAGGGGCTTGGATAGGATAAATAGACAAAGTAATTTCCCTGGGATCGGGGAGTCCAGAACTAGAGGGCATAGGTTTAGGGTGAGAGGGGAAAGATATAAAAGAGATCTTAGGGGCAATTTTTTCACGCAGGGGGTGGTGCGTGTATGGAATGAGCTGTCAGAGAAAATGGTGGAGGCTGGTACAATTGCAACATTTAAGAGGCATTTGGATGGGCATATGAATAGGAAGGGTTTGGAGGGACATGGGCCGGGTGCTGGCAGGTGGGACTGGTTTGGGTTGGGATATCTGGTCGGCATGGACGGATTGGACCGGAGGGTCTGTTTCCATGCTGTACATCTCTATGACTCTGACTGTATATGTATATGATGAGGGAACCAACTGAAACATTTCCAGATTGCTAATGACATAAAACTAGTTGGGATTGTGAATTGAAGGAGGATGCAAAGAGGCTTCTAAATTTAAGCAAGTCGACTTGAGTGGGCAAACACATGTAGTACAGCATGGTTCAAGTTATACACCAGTATGAAATGTAGAAATGATGGGTATTATTTAAATGGTGAAATGAGAAGTGTGGATATACAAAGGGATCTGGATGTCCTTGTACAATAGTTGATGAATGTAGACATGTAGATGTATCAAGCAATTAGGAAGGCATATATTTTATTACAAGTGGAATTGAGTTCAGAAGTAGGGATGTCTTACTGCAGTTATACAGGACTTTGGTGAAATCACACCTGGAGTATTGTGTGCAGTTTTGGTCGTCTTACATAAGAAAGGGTCTTCTTGCCTTCGAGGGAGTGCAGCAAAGGTTCACTGGGTTGTTACTTGTGATGGCGTGACTATGCTACGAGGAGAGATTGTTCTAAACGGCATATATTCACTAGAGTTTAGAAGGATGAGAGGAGAGCTGATTCAAAAGTGTAAAGTTCAAACAGGGCTGGAGAGAATTGAGGAAGGGAGGATATTTTCCCTAGAGAGTCTAGAACCAGGGGATACAATCTCAGGATACGAGGTGACCATTTTAGACTGAGATGAGGAAAATCCTCTTCACCTGAAGGGTAGTGAACCTGTGGAATTCTCTTCTACAGAAGGCTGTGGAAGCCAAGTCACTGAATATGTTAAAGGAAAAGACGAATGTTTAATTTTGGAAGGCATTAAGGGTTTGGGAAGAAGGCATTGAGATGGAAGACCAGCTGTGATCAAAGGGCCAAAAGGTTTACTCTTCCTCCTCATTTCCATGTTACTGCTGAACCACCCTCAGGAAGTCAGTAAGACTTCTCTTGAAGGAAAATCTAATATTTGGGAACATTTGTGAGTATCTCATTTAATGTGGTGATGAGAAGGAATTCTCTCAAGAGGTTCAATGGTTGAGAATCTTTGGAACTGTCTTCCCTAGAGAGCAGTGAAGGTAACACCATTAAGTACAGTTAAGGCAGAAGTAGATAGATTGTTGAATAACAAGAGTCAGTGGTTATCGGATTAAAGTGGGAACGTGGCGTTGAGGCCACTATTAGATCACCCTTATTTTCTTAAGGCTAATGGGTCTGAATGGATTACAATATCATAAATTGCCCAATTAAACTCTTTCCACAAGAAGCAGGATAAATCCAGTCCAACCAGTTCAGCAAAGTGATGGAAGGTGTTATTAACAGTGCTATCTAGTGGTCCTTGTTCAGCAATAATGATCACTGATCACGAACTCTCAGTTTGGGGTGCCACCATGTTCACTCAGTTCCGGACTTCGTTACAGCCTTCTTTCAAACATGGACTAAAGAGCTGAATTCTGTAAGTGAGACAAGAGTGGATCCCTTGACATCAAGGCAGCATTTGGCTGATTTTGGTATCTAGGAGCCCAAGCAAAATTAGAGTCTATTGGACTTAGGAAAATTGCTTAAAATCATACCTCTATTGCTCTTGCTCTCTATTGCTTAAAATCATACCTAGCCCAAAGGTAGATGGTTGCAGTTGTGGGACATCTAAAAGGTTCCTTAAGATAGTGTCCCAGGAAGTAATCTTCACCTGTTTCATCAGTGACCTTCTTGCTGTCATAAAGTCAGAAATGGCATGTTCAATGATGATTGCACAGTGTTGAGCACCATTCACATCCTCTCAGGTACTGAAGCAATTCATATCCAGGTTCAGCAGACCTAGACAATATCCAGACTTGAGCTGATAGATGTCAAGTAACATTAGCAGCACTTAAGTACCAAGCATTGACCATCACCAATAAGCAAGAATCGAAACATCTTCTCTTGACATTCAATTAAATTGCCATCACAAATTCCCCCACTAGCCTCCTGGGTGTTACTATTGACCAGAAACTGAACGCAACCAGCCGTACTGTAGCTGGAAGACCAGGTTAGAAGCTTGGAATTCAGTGGTCAGGAGCACACCTCCCCAATACTAGACAGGAGCATGCTGGAATACTCTACCTTTGCCTGGAGAAGGACAGCTCCAACAATACTCAAGAACACACCATCTTCCAGGCCTGCCTGATTGGTATCCCATACACTAGCTTCAAGTTCATTCATTTTGCCACCAATTTAACAACATGTACCATCAAACACATAGATTGTAGCAATCACTCAAGTATCCTTTTAACTCTTCTGAACTCCAGTGGATAGACGTCTAACCTGTCCAACTTTTCCTCATAAGACAACCCATCCATTCCAGTTTTAGTCCAGTAAACCTCTGTGAACTACTCCCATTACAATTACAATGTTCTTTAAATAAGGAAACCAATAATTGAGATGTGGCCTCATTAATGCCGTGTATAACTGAACCATAAGCTCTCTACTTTTGTATTCAATTCTGCTCACTTTAAATTATAACATCGTGTTGATTTCCCGATTTGGAGGACTGGTGTGGACAAGTTAAAAGTCACACAACACTCGGTTATAGTCCAACAGATTTATTTGGAAGCACTAGCTTTTGAGGCACTACCTCTTCATCAGGTGGTTGTGGAGCAGGATCAGAAGACACCACCTGGTCCTGCTGCAAACCACCTGATGAAGAGGCAGCACCTTGAAAGCTAGTGCTTCCAAATAAATCTGGTGGATTATAATCTGGTTTTGTGTAATTTTTAACTTTATTTTCCCAATTGCTTTCTGTACCTGAATGCTACCCATTTATAATTCATGCTGTAGCCCAGCCAGATTTCTCTGCATCTTAGGGCTCTGCAAACTCTCACTAATTAGAAGCATTTTATTTTACTCTTCCTGCCAAAATGGACATTTTCCAACGTTATGCTCCTTTGCCCACTCGCTTAGCCTATTTTATGTCCCTATGTAACCTCATATGTCCTTTTCACAATTTCATTTTCCTATCCTATCTTTGTTATCAGCAGCAATACCTTTGGTCTCTTCATCCAACCAACTAATGTAAATAGTCAAAAGTTGAGGTCCCAGCATTGATCCCTGTAGTATACGCCTTGTTGCATTTTGCTAACCAGAAATTGCTCCATCTATGCTTACTCTCAGTTTCCTATTAGCTTAGCTTCTGTCCATGCTGGTGTAACCCCCTGCATCTTGTGGTTTTGTATTCTGTAGTGACCTTTGTGGCACCTGGAAATTAACATACATTAATGTTAACATCAGTTCATTTTCATCCACAGTACACTACTATTTCAGAAATCTCCATTAAATTGATTAAATTTGTTTCTCTTTCGCAGAACCATGTTGACTCTGCCTGATTACCTTGAATTTCTCTAAACACCCTGACACAACATTAGTTACATTTCCTGTGACAGATGTTAAGATAAACCAGCCTGTTGTTTTCTGCTTTATATCTTCCTCCCTTTTAAGATAAAGGTGTTGTATTCACTATTTTCTTATCTAATGGAACCTACTGGTGTAAGGAATTTTGGAAAATTAAAACAAATGCATCAGCAAACTGTCCGGACGCTTCTGTTAAGATCCTAGGATGAAGGCTATTAAACAGCAAGTGTCCACAAACAACACCAAGGTAAATGAGAAACTGACCTTTTATTTTAAAATCATGGACAGAATGTTTACCAAGAGGATGGGAAAACATACTGCTCATCATCAAATAGTGGTATGGGACTACTAATTCCTGGATTAGACAGCTACCTTTGCTATATAGTAAGGTTACTTGTACTGCATATGCTATAAATTGACAGTTGATATCTTGTAATTAACAAAGCTGTATTTTTTTAAAGCCTCTGATGCATTGTTCATTTTGATGTATATATGTGACTTGTTATGCATTTTTCGTCAATGTAAGGTTCACAAGCTTCGATACATGGTGTACAGCAGGAATATGGTGCATAGTATACTGGGCTGTGATTGAAGACATGACTTAAATGTGGTATTATAATTACATGTTATCTCTCATGTTGCTCCAGCTAATATCAGTAATGCCAGATTAGACGAGCTCAAGTGTTCTATTCAGGGAGATAATCCGGTAACTAGGAAGATTTTTGGGTTATGCCAGGTTTACTGAACCCAGATGGGTTGCCAGTATGAATATTTTAGTGAACCATGGTATCCATTTGTGAGGACAAAATATAGAATCCCTAAAGTGTGGAAACAGGCCATTTGGCCCAACAAATCTACACCAACCCTCCGAAGAGGATCCCACCCAGACCCATTCCCCTAACTAATGCACCTAACCTACGTATCCCTGAACACTATGGGCAGTTTAGCTTGGCCAGTTCACCTAAATTGCGCATATTGGGACTGTGGGAGGAAACCCACACAGACACTGGGAGGATGTGCAACCTCCACACAGTCACCCAAGACTGGAATTGAACCTGTGTCCCTGGCTCTCTGAGGCAGCAGTGCTAACTACTAGCCACTGTGTGGCCATACTGGGGAGTTTCCTCTTCTGACTGGTATACTTCAGCCAATTGACAAAATACTGTTGTAAAACTGGAGTTTGCTGTGATTCCCAAGACTTAGCAGGGTGTGTGTGAATTTGTGGTGGAGAAAATGGGGCCTGTCATTGGATACCAGTATACACTTAATTGAGTCCAATTTGTCTGGATCGTTTTTCAGTATTTTACATAGAGTCATACTGTGATATTAAAGAGTTAATTTGCTTTGCTGATCTGCAGGAAATTGGATGTTTCGAGGCTAGGGTGGGATGTCTATGTTCTACAGGTAGAATGTAAAGAATTTACATTCCCATCCCTTGCCATTCAGAGTCATTTACATGGCCATCTCCTATTATTCAGAGATAATTTATATCTGCATCATCATTCTATTCAGAAATCAATAAGAACATTACAGTTGGAGTTTTGACGACTCCCTATGGTTTAAAAACAATTCATAACAGATTTGACCATTAAGGGATGATTTACATTTTGTTGTTTCTGAAAATGATGTGGTCACTGCATTGTGTCTAGAGGGGCATGTGACTGGGAGGATGGCTAGGGGTTGTCTTGTGGGCATTACTGACTGTGATGTAAAGATTTTGAATAAAGGAAGAACTGTTTTCTTTGTTCAGAGAGATCTTTGACACAACTCTGCAAGCCCTGTAAAGTGTGTGTTAAAGGTTTCTTCAGAAGATTAATACTGTACTGCACTTAATTAATTTTTGATTGTTCACAGAAGTTGGCATGTTGAAGTTGCATCAAGTGTGTAAGGATCTTTGGAAAAAGAACCTAACAATACAGCATAGAAATAGGCCCTTAGGCCCACCATGTCAATGATCAACAAGCACCTCACGCTTATCTAAATTAAGCTCCATCTGCCGCTCCTATATAGTTGACACTTAACTTCAGGATGGGCAATAAATGCTGACCTGGCCAACGATGCACATTATCCTGTGAATGAATAAAAACAAATGACTTCCCTCAGATCCTCTCTAAATCAATTACTCCTCATCTTAAACTTATGCAATCTGGTCTTAGGCATGTCAACCATTGGGAAAAGATTCGCACAATCTACCCTGTCTTTATCTCGTGGACTTGCAGCAAATTTATGATTTCCATTGATTCTTTTGGCTTTTTTTGTTAATTCTTTACTGTATAAGGAAGAAACATTGATGGTGTAATAGTTTTTGATAGCATGTTCTATAATGATTGGTTTCTACGGATGTGTGGAACTCAAATCGTATCTCTCACGTTATTCAGTCTAACCGATTAGTGCCTCTGTATCTATCTGCCTGCAGTCGTGCAAGGTCCTTTTCACCAAGATACTCGACTCGCTTAATTGCTGCTCAGAAGCTTGTATGAAGCCATCACTTCCTAATCATGTTACCACTCCTGATGGTGGTTTTCTGTTTGGAGTTCTCTTGCTAGACCCTTTCCAGCTAGTAACTGCTTATATAGACTTGTTCCAACTGCCCAACCTCCTCCCATACTGAATGAAAAATGAAACAGAAATCACAAATCACCAGAATGCACGGCACAGGAATAAACCTCTGGCTTTGCTGGTGTTTATTCTCTGCACAAGCCTTCTCCTATTTCTTTTCAGTTCACATTATCGGCATAATCTTCATCCTTAAAGAAAAATAAATTGCAGCAGATGAAGAATACAACTGTAAAGTGCTGCAAATACCAGCAGTTGTGTTCACATTTACTCACCTCTGAGCTGATCTTATAGTATTAGACCATAGACAATGAGATATAGGAACAGAATTAGGTCATTTGACCCATTGAGTCTGCTCCACTATTCAATCATGGCCAATATGTTTCTCAGCCCCATTCTCCAATCTTCTCCCTGTATTGTTAATCCCCCCCTACAATCAAGAACCTAGCTATCTCTGTTTTAAAGACACTCAATGAGCTGGCCTCCATAGTGTTCTCCAGCAATGATTCCACAGATTCATACTCTCTGACTGAAGAATTTCTTCTTCTTCTCAGTTTTAAATGGTCATCCCTTCATTCTTTGGCTGTGCCTTTTCTGTCACTGCACTCCATCCATAATTAGGTCATGTAAAGTGTCTTCTGCTCCATTGTTACTGATCCTAGACTTAAATGGGTGTGGTTGAAAAATTGCAGTGTTGCATTGTTTTATTGGTATATATTTCTGTTTATGTTGTATTTAATTTGTTGAGCAGTAGTTTGATACTAAATTTGCTGTCAGGTCCAGGGCAACAGAGGAAGGTGTTACAGCAGATTCTGATAGAATTTTCAGAAGCACACAGACTAATCCATGAGGGCTCTGGATTAAGTGCATATTTTTCAGAGTTTGAATTGAGCAACTGAAATGTAGGACTTGTGCTTAGAACACCTGCAAGTTTTTAATAAATGGTTAAGAAATAAGATAATTATGGAAACAATGTAACTGAAGTGGTGCTAAACCATTTTAAAATAAATATTGGACCCACAAGAAGATCTGAACTGGAAAATCCTGATCATAAGCATTAGAGTGGGTGATGAGTTTCCCAATACAACATCCAATGCTGAAGCTATTTTCAATTACTATACTTTGAAGCCCTGCTTCAGAAGCAATCATCACTGTTTGAATGAAATTGTATCACCTACTAAAGTCAAGGTCCAGCATGAATTTTAGTTAGGAGGCAGTATCACATATGTTCCCAGTTAAGATAACCTTTTTGTTCCTCAGATAACTCTAAAGAAATAAAATTGCCGATTTATAAGGCTTCCAGAAATTGTTTTAGGGAAAAGTGTTGTTCAACTAATGTTCACAGCCAGGAAACTGATTGGAGTGGAAGAGGAGAGTGATCTGTAGCTGGAGAGGCATTTATAACTATGGGATGAGATTTGCTCTGGAGCTTTTATTTGTATGGTTTTTGGGTTGCAAGTACATTTGGATAATATTGCCAGGAGTTGATAACTTGAACCTGGCTGTCAAGGGCGATGGCGTTAAGGACAGTGGGCAAGACAACTTGCTGACCCGATTAGACGTCTGTCAACTCTGGAACTTCAGCAATACTACAGCAGGGTGCTGAGGCAGCAAGGAAAACGCAAGGGCATTCTCAGAATGAGAATCAGAACTGGGAATATAGAAGCATCATCTGCTGCTGACAAATCCTTCCCTATGTACTGAAGTTTTGGCTTTGGCTGAAATACATTGCCAGTAGCATGTGAAAATTGGTGAGAATTGGGTAATTACCCATTCAAATAGGAAAACACTGGCAATATGACTGGGTTGGAAAGCCATGTTGATACGACTCCCTAGCTATTGCCTCTGTCCCTACCATCTAGCTGCTCGTAAAACTACTTTTGCCAGCATCCCATTGGACTGGGCAACCAAGAGCTGGGAGAAGGGGAGCAGAATTCAATCCATTAGGCTGGCATATGACCAGAAAGGAGAAGCAGCAGAGATTCCAGAAAAACAGGAAAGAGCTTCCAAGTAGGGTAAGGGCGTGTGCTTGCCATAATACCTGAATTATCATTCAGCCTAGTGACTTCTGTATTAAAAGTCCTAAGTACAAACAGGAAGACAGCTAACGATCCGCATCCATGAACACCAACTAGCCACGAAATGACACGACCAGCTATCCTTAGTCGCCACACATGCAGATGACAAACAACATGAATTCGACTGGGACAACACTACTATTATAGGACAAGCCAAACAGAGAACAGCCAGGGAATTCCTAGAGGCATGGCACTCATCCACAGATTCAATCAATAAGCACATCGACCTGGACCCAATATACCGACCACTGCAGCGGGCAGCTGGAATTGACAACCAGAAGCGGCAGATTCAAACCACTACAAATGTCGGAGGAAAGATCACAGAAGCGCTTCACAGGAGGCTCCCAAGCACTGAGGATGTCACCAAGACAGGGGACGAAACGTCTGCAACACAAATTCCCAGCTCGGCGAACAGAACCACAACAACTTCTGTGTTAAAATTTCTCCTACTTTCAATTCACAGTGTGCAATTTCAGTTTTTTTAGCTTTATACGAGACTGTAAGTATGAAATACACAGGCATCTTAGTTTTCAAGTAGCTGTCTATTGTACTTTTAGGTTGTATCAATATCTGAAATTGAATACATAGTGTGAAATGCATGAATTCTCTCTCAGCCTGGGGTGGCATGACACATGTATGATCACAGACTGGATTGGTTGGAACAATATTCACTGCAGTTCAGAAAAATAGGGTGGGGGTGTGGGCATGAGTTGGGGGGGTAGGGATCTTCTGGAAACCTTAAAGTTTTAACAGCACTAAACAGGGTAAATGCAGCAAGGATGTTGTTGAAGACTATTTAGGTTAGAGGCCATTGAAACTGAGATGAGGAGAAATTTCATCATGCAGAGAGTGGTGAACCTATGGAATTCTCTGCCACAGTTGAGACCAAAACATTGACTATTTTCAAGACGGAATTAGATACCCTACTTCAGGTTAAAGGGTTCAAAAGGTATGGGGTGAAAGTGGGTCAGGGGACTGAGTAGGATGATAAGCAGTGATCATATTGAATGACCTACTCCTCCTCTTTCTGCGTTTCTGAGTTGTATTGAGGAAGTTGGACTAATGGTTATCCTTTCAGGCATAGGTCTAGTTATATACCTGTTACATTGGTATACTGTTTCTGCTTGTACTGGCTTTTTCTCATTGAGTTTTGTTATTGAATGCGCTCATTAATGATTTAAGCTTCTGCCTATGTGCATGTGTAAATGTTCTCTGGAGAGTAAGTGCAGAAGGCTATCTGATCTTAATTAAATGCACACCCAGCTGTTTATCCACTCTGAGATTAGATTAGATTAGATTACTTAGTGTGGAAACAGACCCTTCGGCCCAACAAGTCCACACCGACCCGCCAAAGCGCAACCCACCCAGACCCATTCCCCTACATTTACCCCTTCACCTAACACTACGGGCAATTTAGCAAGGCAAATTCACCTAACCTGCACATTTTTGGACTGTGGGAGGAAACTGGAGCACCCGGAGGAAACCCATGCAGACATTGGGAGAATGTGCAAACTCCACACAGTCAGTCATCTGAGGCGGGAATTGAACCTGAGTCTCTGGCGCTGTGAGGCAGTACTTAATGGAAGAATTATTTTGGCAAATTTCTCAATATCTTAAATATTGAGAATTGCCAGGATCCTTCCTTGCTGCTGCATATGAAAAAAAGTACTGAAATTAAATTTGATGTTATGAAATCACTTGTTGACCTGAGAAGAAATGAAGTATGTTCCTTTCTGCAATAAGAGGAACCTGTTCCCTAATAATGCATGATGGTCAGCAGCAAAATATGATTGAAATTGAGACCCAGTTCAACCATGATAGCAGTGACTGAAAGGTCAAAAACAGAGTGAAAAGTTTTTTTTAGTCAGTTTCCTTCCCATTTGATCCTGTGCCCATGTATTTACTCTGGCGATAATAGACCACTCATTAAAAATTCCCTCTTTTTTCAGTAACCTTGCTTAAAACACACATTTTCTGTGAGTGGTGACCCAGACTCAGATGTACTATTGTTATCCACAACTGTGCTTTCAAACTTATTTTTGACTCACCTTTTCACAGGAAGAATCTCTTACAATTGGTAATGTATTCTGGTCTTAAAAACTAAAGCTCATAAGAGGTTTGGTGCACTCATGAGTTACGGGTACAGGTTGCGAAAAATGGCAATCCTAGTGAACCTCTGCAAATGTCACACTCCCAGGAGCTTCCTGTAAATGTTGTCATACTTTGAGGTGGCAACTTGATAAAGCTATAGTGCAATCTACATGCTCACAGTGGGTGCAATATGTGGCTGAGCTAAATCCATAACATGAGGATCAGATCAAAACTCTGCTGTCCTGCCACACCCAGTCTTGAAATAGTGGTGGGCAATTAAGAATAGGAGGAAATGGTTCACAAATTGTCGTCAGTGATGGGCAAACCCAACACATCAGTGATTTTTAAAAAAAATTGAAGCATTTGCAACCATCTTCATAAGAAACACCGAATGGATGGTCTATCTCGGTCTGCTTTTGATGGACTCCAGCATCACTATCCCAGTGGTCTGTTCTCAATTATAAGCAAAATGACAGAAGATGTCATTGTCAGTGCTATTAAGTGGAACTCAGCAGTAACCTGCTCACTGATGTTCATTTTGAGTTCTGCCAGGGCTACTTGGCTCCTGGCTTCATTATGGCTGAGATAATTGATTAAATCCAAGAGGTGAATTGAGAATGCCTGCTTTTAACATCAAAGCAGTATTTGATGGTGTGTATTATCAAGGTTCCTTATTAAAATTGGAATTGGTGGTAATTAGATAGAAAACTGTCTACTGCTTGGAGCCATACCAAGCACAAAGAACATGTTTATTGGGGTCACTCGTTTCAGTCCTAGGGTATTGCTGCAGGCATTTCACAGGGTATTATCCTGGGTCCAGCTAACTTCACCTGCTTCATCAATAATATTCTTCCATCACAAATCAGTACCATTAGCAATTCTTCGGTTGTATAAGTAAGGTAAGCTTAGATGCAGCAAGCCCTGACTACATTCATGTTTGTGGTGTTAAGTGGCAAATAACTTTTGCATCCCACAATGCCAGACAGTAACCATTTCCAGCAGGACAACATTTAATCCTCCTCTTTTGGCCTTCTAGGGCACTATCATTGACTGTAGGGGATTCAGCAATGTGTCAGGGTGCTGCCTTTGAGCCAGGGGGTGAACTGGACCAGCTATGTAAATACTACAGGTGCAAGAGGAGGTCAGAGACAGGAAATTTAGCTGTGAGTAGTTCACCACCTAGCTCTTCAAACATTGTCCACCATATACTAGGCACAGATCAGGATTGTAATGCAATACTCTTCACTTGCCTGTTCAACAAGACTCAAGAAACTGAATACCAATATAGGATGATGTAAAGAGCTTGCTCAGGACCATCCACCACCTTAAATGTTTATTTCTTCCATTACTAGTGCTTGGTGACCCCAAAATACACAGTATATAAGTTTCACAATCGCAACTCATCGAGGCTCCTTTCAGCTCCATAGCCTCTACTACAGAAGGACAAGGGCAGCAGACACTTGGGATGCCAAAGTGAATATCTCCACTAAGCTTCAGAGTTCTGACTTAGAACAATTTCACTGCTCCTATACTATTGGCTTAAAATCTTGGATGGTTGTGTTGGTGTACCAGATGGACTGCAATAGTTAAAGAATAAGAACAGATGAAAGATTGGGCTTAGAAAGACAGATTGAGCAGTTTAAGTCTATACTCTGCAGAATTTAGAAGAATGAGAGGTGATCTAATTGCGGTATATAAAATGCTACAGGAAATTGACAAAGTAGATATAGAGAGGATATTTCCTGTGAGACACTCTAGAATGAGAGGTCATAGTTTTAGGATAAGGGGTAGCAGATCGATAGGGCATAAATCAAGAGTGTGATAGAATACTGTCCACTTGCCTGAATGGGTGCAGCTCCAACAACACTCAACACATTTGACACTATTCAGGACAAAGCCCATTTGATTGACACATCATCCACAAGCACCAACACCCTCCTCCACCGATGGTCAGTAGCAGTAGTGTGCGCTATCTACAAGATACGCTGCAGAAATTCACCAAAGATCCTTAAATTGCTCCTTTCAAGCAGTCAACTACTTCCACCTACAAGAACAAGGGCAGCAGATACATAGGAACGTCACCAGCTACAAGTTCCCTTTCAAGCCACTCACATCCTGACTTGGAAATATATCATATTCCTTCACTGTCGCTGGGTCAAAATCCTGGAATTCCTTACCTAAGGGTCAATCTATAGCATCTGGACTGCAATATTTCAAGAAGGCAGCTCACCACCTTCTCTCTCAAATGTAGCTGGGGATGGGTAATAAATGCTAGCCAGCCAATGACACCCACATCCCAAGAGTGAATTAAAAAAGACTTGAGGCAGAGATGAGGAGAAATTACTTCTCTCAAAGTGTCATGAATCTATGGAATCGCTACTTCAGAGTGCAGTGCATGGCAGGACGTTGAGTAAATTTAAAGAGGAGATAGACAGATTTTTAATTAGTACATGGTTGAAGGTTACAATGAGTGGGCAGGACAGTGGAATTGGAGGCTGAGATGAGATCAGCTGTGATCCTATTGAATGATGGAGCAGGCTCAAGGGGCTGAGTTTCCTACTACGTTTGTTTTTATGTAAAAAGGTGACCTTCTCGAGGGCATTTAGAGATGGGCATTAAATATTGGGCTTACCACTGATGCTTACACCCATACAGTCAATTTTAAAAGATGTCCTGGTGCTTGCTGTAAAAATTATGACACCCTTGATGTACTTGTTATCAGGGTTTCAGAAATTTTGAGTGTGGAAATGGAACCCCCATATGTGAGTACTATCATACTTGGAACCCAGAAACACACTGCAAATGGTATCATCATTCTAGCCACCCTTAAAATTACTCTCACTTCCTGAGACTATCAATGAATACGTATATATTCATAGATAGCAACTGCAAATATTGACTCATTACTGGAAAACCCCCCTCCCCAACCATTGGTGAATTCCAATGGACCCGTCAAATCATGACTTTTGCTGAGTCCCCAGGGAGGTCAAGAGAACCTTTTGCCTTAACTTCGGAAAATCAATGCCAGTTACCTAAAGAATATGACGTCAAAGTAAAAATTAAGTAGAGTCATAGAGATGTGCAGCATGGAAACAGACCCTTTGGTCCAACCTGTCCATGCCGACCAGATATCCCAACCCAAACTTGTCCCACCTGCCAGCAACAGGCCCATATCTCTCCAAACTCAATGACAGTACTGAAGATCTGAAATGGAAAAACATAAATGATGGAGAAACTTAATAGGTCCAGCAGCATGTATGAGGAGAAAGAGAGGGCTGCAAATGCTAAAGATCAGAGTCAAAATGTAATTCAGTGGAAAAGCACAGCAGGTCAGGCAGCATCCAAGGAGCAGGAGAGTCAACATTTTGAGCGTAAGCTCTTCATCAGGATACATCCTGATTCAGCATACTGATGAAGAGCATATGTTCAAAATATCAACTCTCCTGCTCCTTGGATGCTGCCTGACCTGCTGTGCTTTTCCAGCGCCACACTTTTTGACCCAGCACCATCTATGTAAAGAGAATTAGAATTAACATTTCATGTCCAATATGTATTTTTTTTTCTTAGAAAATCAGTTTATATTTGAAGTCCAATATGACTTGCCTTGGAACCAAAGTACTTCTCCAGTACTTTCTGTTTACATTGCAAAGGTATTTAAGGTTACTCTACAAAACTTCTTTATTAAAGTACAGCAAAAGAATATCTCAGTAAATCAAGAAATGTGGAAAAAATCTAGAAATTTGATTTGGGATGGAAATGTGTGCGACCATGAGATTTCCCTGCGATCTGTTTGAGGACAGCCTTCAGAAATGAGAGAAAAATATGAAAAACTTTCACTTATTACTTCCTCCAATGCAGGTTTGTAGTATTGTTATTATTTGGACATTTGGATTCTAAATTGAAGCAAAATTGATTTTATGTGGAGGTGACTTTGTCAGAAACGTCAGAAAGTTGTTTTGGAATAGCAAATTCAAACATGGTTTCCAAGAATGTATGCGACTTAAGTGATGAGTTTTTTACAAAGTTGAACTTCTATGCCCTGCACAGCACTGGATGGTAAGGGACCATTCCTAGATTAAGTTCAGAAGAAAAGTCATCTTAGCAGCACAAAACACAATTATTTTCGTGATGTTAATTGAGTAATAAATATTGGAAAGGTAAAAACAATGACTGCAGATGCTGGAAACCAGATTCTGGATCATTGGTGCTGGAAGAGCACAGCAGTTCAGGCAGCATCCTAGGAGCTTCAGCAAAATCGACGTTTTCCTGATGAAGGGCTTTTGCCCGAAACGTCGATTTGCTGAAGCTCCTCGGATGCTACCTGAACTGCTGTGCTCTTCCAGCACCATTGATCCCGATAATAAATATTGGATCCAGGCCACAGGAGTTAAATGCCATGCTTTTCAATATAGCTGCATGCAATCTTTCACTTTGACCTGAGAGGGCAAATGGAACTTCCTTTAACATCTCAGCTAAAACAGCGCATTTTTGAGAGTATTGAACTGGAACATGAGCCTGAAACCTGCTAATTCAGAGGTGGAAGTGATACCTACTAAGCCACAAAATCAGTCTTGTTTGACAGCCTTCCATCTCATAAGATGCTGGTTTGCGTCATGATGAGGAGTTGTTTGTAGTGTGATGACAGTTGTGAGATTTATATATATTAATATCATTTATGAAGTTTAGATTTAAAATTGTGGTACACGGACATTGGTTACTTTTGTGAAGAGTGTTTTTTAGGTCAGACAATCATCCTGGAACAGTGACCTAATCCACTGTGCATCAAAGAACAGCTGACACAAACCATTAATGGAATTGCCAATGGAATTAACCTTTAATTGTCTTAATGGAATAAGATGTTAATACTGAGTTTTGTGACAAGTAGAAGAAACATTGAAGGCCATGACATTGTTTTCACTTCACAATAATTAAAGATTGGTTTGAGTTTAGAAAACTCAGAGATTGAACGTTTTTAGGGCAGTTTGTGAGAGACTTGTCTGAGGTAAGAAACAAGTACAGTTTTTCTCCCAGCAAGGAATTTTCAGAGCAATCTGGGGAATAAGTTACTTTGGTTGGAAAGTTGAATTTATGATACTTCCAAACCAGGAGCATTTGGTTAAAAATCTGCAGGGTACAAAAAGCTGTGAATGTTTGTTTTCAGTTTTACAAGTGTTCAAATAAGAAGTTTCCACAGTTCACACAGCTGAAAGTGGGGAGATTCAATTAAACAGAACTCAAAGATTTGATATGGAATGGTAATTTCTCTGGATTTGAGTTTCTGCAAGGGACAGTGTTATGAAGCAGATTGAAACTTTGTTTTGCTGTATGTATTAATATTGTTCGAACAATATTCTACAATTAACTTATCTTTTATTTCTTCTGCATAGTAAATTTACGTTCAAGAAGCTCTACATTCTCATGTGACTGTTCTGGTGGCTGACTACCGGTTAACTAAATTTAAAACATCATATGACTTACTAAACCTGATTTTATTCTAGAATTTGACTTGTCCAGTAGTATCATCTACTGGTACTACATTAGCATCACCTGGCATGGCTTAGGAACCCCATCTTGAGTCTCTGGTGCTTTTGTAGAAGAAAGCAGTATACTGAGAAGGACCACAATTCGTTTTTCACTGGATCATCTTCTATGGCCAGCTGAACTACATTTTTACTCACCTCTTTCAGTGCCTGTCCAAACAATCAGCCTTTAGAGGTTACAATGGTGACTACTCCTATTGGTCAGTGGCAGTATCTACCAGTTTCATGTCTTACTTTCAGTTGTCCTTGCAGTAGATGAATGGGAGGTCATGACCCAGTGGCCAGATCACTGTACAGAATTGGGATGCCATCAAGCATCCAATGAACGTGTCCAAGGCAGAGCAGATTTCAGTGGCATAGCAGTCGAGTGCATTCTGCAGGAACTCCGAGTTAATGACTTTGTTTTGTCAAGAAATTCTGACAATATATCTGAGACAGCAAAACTTTTCATCTGACTAATATATGCTGTCCAGGACTCACTATGATGGGGGAGTATACTGCAGACACAGCTTTGGTAAGCTCACAGTTTAGTATTCTCAGTCATGTGGCTGCTGTTCCACACACCATTACTCAGTTAGAGCGTAACAGTTGAAACTTTTTCAATGTGTTTGTTAATTTTAGCATCAGGTGACAGGTTGGTGATTGTGAAGCCCAAAAATGAGAAGTTATTAACAACCCGCAGAGTAATATTGTCATTGCTGATAGATGGTGTAGCAATGTCTTGGACCATGACATTTCTCTTCCTGATGCTGATGATCAAATAAAACAATTTTTTCAGTCATGAGAGAATCTTTATTTTTGCGACTGCAGTTCATCCTCAGTCTGCAGTGTCAGTGTGGTATTTACAGCATAGACTGATTCTCTGTTGAGGACTTTGCCCACTTTTATCATGGACCTTGGGAACAAGTCTGAACGGCTCGATGTCAGAAGAAATCGCTGTAAATCAGGAAAAGCAAAGGAAGTAAGAACTCAAGGAAATCAAAGATCACTACAAAATTGGGATGCCCAGTGCTTAGTTATTGGGGAAATAGTGCTGTGGGCTGTGAGCAGTTGTTGGAGCTATGGGCTGTCCCTGAGACCTGATGGACATCATCCTAGGTTCTAAAAATAAATTGCTAATGAGATATTTGTGTTAAGTTGGTGATTTTTGTTTAGGTTGGCAAGCTGCAGTGAATGATGCACCACAGAGATCTGTGCTGTGTCCTCAACTTTTGATCATTTATAACTTGGAGGAAGGGACCATTGGTATGGATGTTAAATTTGCTGATGTCACAAAGTTATAGATAGGAAACCAAGTTGTAAAGACAACATGGGGCTACAATGGGATATAGGTGGGCTAAGTGAATGGCCAAGGATTTGGAAGTGGTGTATAATGTAGGAAAGTGGGTAACTGTCCATTTTGGCAGGAAGAATTTTTTAAAATTCTAAATGGTAAGAGATTGCGGGTGTCCTGGTGCATGGATTGCAAAGGTTATTATATGGGTAGGGAATACTAACAGACTTTTTAAATACAAAAGTAGGGGCGTTATGCTTCAGTTATATGGGGCATCAGTAAAACTACATTTAAAGTATTATATACAGTGTAAAAGCAAATTACTGCGGATGCTGGAATCTGAAACCAAAAAAGAGAAAATGCTGGAAAATCTCAGCAAGTCTTGCAGCATCTGTAAGGAGAGAAAAGAGCTGACGTTTCGAGTCTAACTGACCCTTTGTCAGCTCTTTTCTCTCCTTGCAGATGATGCAAGACTTGCTGAGATTTTCCAGCATTTCCTCTTTTTTGGTACTATGTACAGTATTTGCCTTCCCACTTAGGGAAAAGGAGAGAAAAGAGCTGACGTTTCGAGTCTAAGACTCGAAACGTCAGCTCTTTTCTCTCCTTGCAGATGATGCAAGACTTGCTGAGATCTTCCAGCATTTCCTCTTTTTTGGTACTATGTACAGTATTTGCCTTCCCACTTAGGGAATGGTGCAGATGTATTGAAAGCAGTTCAGAGAAGGTTTACAGACTAATACCTAGAATGGTTAGAGACAAAAATACCTAGAATGGGCAGATTTCCTAATGAGGAAAGTTGGATAGACTTGTATGTGCTGCAGTTTAAAGAGAAAGAGGTGACTTGGTGGAAATATGTAAGATCCTGAGGGATCTTGACATAGCTGATGTCAGAAGGATCAAACAAAACTTGGTAGTTCATTGTCATTCATCATCTAACTGTTACATTCTCCTTGGCAAGGCCTCTTAACCAAGTCTACTTATCAATAATCAGCACTTATGCTGCCAATTTGTGTAAATAGTCTTGATTGTGCAAAACAGAAGTTTGAACCAAATGTTTGTCTATACTGTTATTTTATATTTATGGCCCCTAGTTCTGATCTTGCTTACAATTAACAGCTTTTTCCCACATCAACCCTGTCAAATCATTTCTGAATCTTCAAAACTTCTGTATCAAGTCACCCCCTCAATCTTCCCTTCTGTAGAGAAAAGCATTCCAGCCTGTTCATCCTTGCCTGATGAGCAAAAGATCTCAATCTATTAAATATTTTTTGTACTTTCTCCAGTAGCTTTATATCAGTTTTATAATAGACAAGAACTGTTCACAGTGCTAGGTGTGGTCCTAACCAGGTTTGATTGAGTTTACTGTGACTTCCTCTGCTTTTCAGTTCTCTTTCTGAAAATGGAGCTTAGTACTTTTTTTTTAATGGGTTAATTATTATTCATCATTTTATGTACTGAGTTGTGTATCTGTACCTCCAGACCACTCTGTTCCTCTACCCCATTTAGATTCTTATTCACAAACAATATGTCACTTCCTATTTTTCTTGTAAAGTAGCTCAAACAATTTGTCAGTTACATATCCATTCTGCAGGTTAATTCTTGGCATTTTGTATTTTGGCACAGTCCTTTACACATGCACTAATTTGATCTCATTTACAGATTTTGAAGTGGTTTTCCAGATTCCCATTGCAAATTAGTTACATAAATTGTAAGCAATAGTGGTCCCAATGTGGTCCTTGTGGAACATCACTTCCCACCATTTGTTAATTGGAGTAAGAGCATTGAACGTCCATTCTCTGCTTGGTGCTATTAGCTAGTTTACTCTCATCTCTGATGCTTCTTGCTTGTCTCCTCATATTTGTACTTTCAACGTGATTCCTAATCTCGTAACCTACTGTTCTTGTCATGCCGTGGTAGTAATCTTACCTTTAAGCAGTAGGCCCATGTTCAAGTCTCATTTGTTCCAGAGGTGTGTAATGACATCTCTGAACAGGCTGATTAGAAATAGTATTTTCAGACACTTTGAAAGTCAAATATATTGTATCTACTTCGTTACCCTTATTTACATTTTTGTTACTTTAAAAAATTCAGTACAGTAAATCAACATGACCCCTTTTGAAACATGTGTTCACTATGATCTATTTGCTAACTTCCATCAGTTTCAGTTTAATAATCCATGTCTTAGATTGGTCCTAAGATGTTCTAAATTTAAAATTTCATTTTCTGAACAAATAAATTGCTTTGCATCACACAAGAATCTTGCAGATGTTTGTACCTAATACACTTATGTATGATTTTTTTTTTGTCTTTGCATCCCACTTTAAAATCTTGCATGATTGTACATTTTCATGATGTAATAGATACCATCAACTGCCTAACAATGTGATTACTTTCAAAACACAGGCACAGAACAAGCAAACAGGAATTCTTGCTGCAGCAAAGGTGATTGAAACAAAAAGTGAGGAAGAGCTGGAAGATTATATTGTGGAAATTGATATCCTGGCATCATGTGATCATGATCATATTGTCAAGCTGCTTGATGCATTTTACTATGAAAACAAGCTGTGGGTAAGTGACATTTCTCCCATTATTAAAAACGCTATTTATGTTAAACATTTAGTTTCTATCTCTGGGACTTTGAACTTTGATCTAATTTCAGATCTCATTTAAAGAGCACTGCCTATGAATGCATAGCTTGCTCACTACTATACTCCAAAAGATTTTTACATTCTTTTCCATGTTAAATTAACTGTTTCTTCTCATATATTCTATTTGCCTGTCTTAGTTCCCTTTTCATTTCTTTTTGTATTTAGTCACATTCTCTTCTGTATTATCTACCTGATATCTGGCATTATGCACCTTTTTTCTAATTCATATTGATCTCCATTTCCTTGCTCATTCACATTACTCTGGTTGCACTGTGTTCCCTCCTAATGGGAATGTATGTCAACTTTACTTGAACTGTCTCCTATTTAAAGTTTGCCCTTTATTCCATTACATTTTTAAGTACGATTTCTTCTTTGAAATAAAATTTAAACTGACAGTTCAGTGTTAGTGATGATTCTCTGATCAGAAGGTGCATTGTAAATTAAGTTTCTAATTTTTCCTGTTCTTCTCACTGCATTGTTAAGAGATGCATGTTATGATTCACTCGGGTAGCATGCAATTGAGGACTGCTGTCCCCGAAGTCGTCACAAAAGTTGGAATTTTTAAGAAGTATGCAAAGACTCCACATTTACCTGATGCTCAGACTCAGGTCGAAAGAAACCACAAATCAGGTTTCTCTACTGAACGAGAATGACTTTATTACAAGTAGTTAGATTCTAGTTACAGGTAAACCATTGTAAAACATTAGGGTATAACACTTGAATTAAAATTCTAATATCCTTATAAACGTCCCCTTAACATTCTTGTATTGATCTATATGATTCTTCTGCTGGCCAGCACATTGCTTCAGTTGTCTTTTCCCCAAATATTTCCACTGGTATATAGGAGCCACAGTTAAGAGTCACAGCTTACAACAACTGTTGCTGGAAAGATAAAGAGGTTTTCTTCAGATTTAAAGTTCTTTATTTTCTTAACTCTAATAATGAACACTAAACAACAATATTCACAAATCCAACCCCTCTTTTCTTAACTACTTACTATCTGGCTCCAACTCTATAAAAAATAAAGCTGTCCTAATAAGACACTTATAAAATTACTTTTGATAATCAAGGCAGTCCAGGGTTATGCAGGCAGACAGGAAAGTAGAAATGAGGCAAAAATCACATCATTTGGCCTGAAGGGCCAAATATCTGCTCCAGTTCTTACATCTTATTTTCCTATGACTCGCTATCATATGATATAATTAATTATGATGTTCAAGTATGCGTATTTGGGTCTTTTTCAGATTGGCATGATATGACTAGTGGGATCCTGCATGGGTCTGTGCAGGGCCCTCATTATCTTACAATCTATATCAATGACTTAGATGAGGAGATCAAAGGAATGGTTGTCAAATTTGCAGATGACACAGGTGGATAAGAAAGTATATTGTGAAAACAAAAGAGTGACAAAGATAGGTTGAATGAGTAATGTGGGAAAACGTGAAATTTTTCACTTTGGCAGCAAGAATGAAAAAAAAAACTGAACAGCTACTGAATTCTGAAGTATGACAGAATCTACATGTTCTAGTGCACAAGTCTCAGTGTTAGTATGCAGGTACAGTAAATGATTATGAAGGCTAATAGCCTTTATTACAACAGGAGTTGAGCATAAAAGAAAGAATGTTGTGCTTCAGTTATACAGGGCATTAGTAAGATCACATCTTAAATACTATGAGCAGTTTTGCTCTTGTTATTTAAGGAAGGATGTAAATGTATTGGAGGTGTTTCAGAGGAGGCTTACTTTATTAATATCTGGAATATGTTGTTTGTCTTTTGACGAAATAGTACATGTCTAGGCTTGTTTTGGAGTTTGGAAGCATGAGGAGTGACTTAATTGAAATGTATAACATCCTGAATGGTATTGAAAGGCCGTTCACTTTGTGGGCCAGTCCAGAACTAGGTGACACTGTTAGAAAATGAGGGGTCACATGTTAAGACAGAGATGAGGCAAGAATTTTTTCTGAGGTTTGTTGCTCTCTGGAAGTTTCTGTCTCTGAATGTAGTGGAAGTAGGTCATTGAATATTTTTAAGTCGGAGATAGATGAATTCTTGATGGGCAAGGGAAGCAAAGGTTATTGGGATAGATGGGAATGTAGAATTCAGAACACAAACAGATCGATCACTGTTTTAGAGTCATAGAAATGTACAGCATGGAAACAGACCCTTTGGTCGAACTCGTCCATGCCGACTAGATATCCCAACCCAATCTAGTCCCACCTGCACTTGGTTCATATCCCTCCAAACCCTTCCAATTCATATATCCATCCAGATGCCTTTTAAATGTTGCAATTGTACTAGCCTCCACCACTTCCGCTGGCAGTTCATTCTATATACGTAACACCCTCTGCGTAAAAATGTTACCCCTTAGGTCTCTTTTATATCTTTCTCCTCTCACCCTAAACCTATGCTCTATAGTTCTGCACTCCCCCATCCCAGGGAAAAGACTTTGTCTATTTATCCTATCCATGCCTCTCATGATTTTATAAACCTCTATAAGGTTACCCCTCAGCCTCCGACGCTCCAGGGAAAACAGCCCCAGCCTGTTCAGCCTCTCCCTATAGCTCAAATCCTCCAACCCTGGTAACATCCTTGTAACTCTTTTCTGAACCCTTTCAAGTTTTACAACATCTTTCCGATAGGAAGGTAACCAGAATTGCACGTAATATTCCAATAGTGGCCTAACCAATGTCCTGTACAGCCGCAACATGACCTCCCAACTCCTGTACTCAATACTCTGACCAATAAAGGAAAGCATATCAAACGCTTTCTTCACAATCCTATCTACCTGTGACTCCACTTTCAAGGAGCTATGAACCTGCACTCCAAGGTCTCTTTGTTCAGCAACACTCCCGAGGACCTTACCAAATGCAGCACCTCACGTTTATCTAAATTAAACTCCATCTGCCACTTCTCAGCCCAATGGCCTATCCGATCAAGATCCCATTGTAATCTGAGGTAACCTTCTTCGCTGTCCACTACACCTCCAATTTTGGTGTCATTTGCAAACTTGCTAACTATACCTCTTATGCTCCCATATTGAAAAGTGCAGTTACCCTGAAGAGTGAATGGCTTCCTCCTGCCTCTAGTTTGTATGTTTGTATGATTATACAAAGGTTGGTGATACACAGTTCATTCTGCTATAACACATTTTGTTAAAAGCAAATTCACTATGACACGATTGGCAAACTGGGACACTTTTTCCAAAGCACAAACTTTTAAAATGTGTGTTGGCCGTAACACAATTATATCTCCAACACTTTAAGCGCTGTTTCTAAAGCACAATTTTTCTATAATGCAGAGTTGCTCAAGAATACAATCATAGTGTTATAGAAGGACTACCTGTATCAGTATTGTAGATGGGAGAGTAAAATTGCAGTAGGGGTTAATAGAGTGAGCAAAGCAGTGACGGTTGGATTTCAGTGCTTGTAAAGGTGAGACTATCCATTTTGCACTAAAATAAGATTATAGCTCCATGCTGTTTGGATGGGGAAAAAGCTGAACAGTGCAGGTCCAAAAACAATTGTGGGTTCATGAACAGTTCAGAAAAGTGAAAGGTTTGGTATTGTCATGTTACTGGACATATAGTGCAGAAGTCTGACTAATGATATAATATGAGTTCAAATCCCACCCTGGCAGCTGAGATCTTTATGTTCAGTTGATAAAGTAAACCTTGAAAGATAAATTAGTATCAGTAATGATTTCAGGAAGGAAGTCTCCTGTTCCTACCCATCATGCCCATGATTGATGCCATACTCTTAGCAAATGTGGGGCAGTTAAGAATTGACCACATTGCTGTGGGTCTGGAGTAACATTTAGTAAGACCAGGTAAAAATAGCAGTTTCCTTCCCTAAAGGAATTATGAAACAGATGGCTTTTTCTGACAATCGAAAGTAGAGTCACAGGTAGATAGGATAGTGAAGAAGGCATTTGCTGTGCTTTCCTTTATTGGTAAGAGCATAGAGTATAGGCATTTGGGAGGTCATGTTGCGGCCATACAGGACATTGGTTAGGCCGCTTTTGGAATATTGAGTGCAATTCTGGTCTCCCTCCTATAGGAATGATGTTGTGAAACTTGAAAGGGTTCAGAAAAGATTTACAAGGATGTTGCCAGGGTTGGATGATTTGAGTTATAGGGAGAGGCTGAATCGTCTGCATTTCCTGGGGTGTTGGAAGCTGAGGGGTGACCTTATAGAGGGTTATAAAATCATGAGGGACATGTATAGGGTAGGTAGACAGGTCTTTTCCCTGGGGTAGGGGAAGTTCATAACTAGAGGGCATAGGTTTATGGTGAGCGGAAAAGATTTAAAAGGGACCCAAGGGGCAGCTTTTTCATGCAGAAGGTGATGTATGAATGGAATGAGTTGCCACAGGAGATGGTGGAGGCTGGTACAATTGCAATATTTTACAGGCATCTGGATGGGTGTATGAATAGGAAATGTTTAGAGGGATATGGGACAAATGCTGGCAAATGGGACTAAATCAGTTTAGGATATCTGGTTGGCATGGACAAGTTGGACCATGCTGTACATCTTTATAACTTTGTGACAATGGTCATGGTCATCATTAGAATCTTAATTCCAGACTTTTATTGAATTCAGATACCACTGTCTGCCATGTTGGAATTTGAACCCAGGTCCCCAGAAAATTAACGACAAAAACAGAAATTGCTGGAAAAATGCAGCAGATCTGGCAGCTTTGAGAAAGGGTCACTGGACCTAAATCGTCAAATCTGATTTTTCTTCACAGGTGCTGCCAGACCTGCTGAGTTTTTCCAGCATTTTCTGTTTTTGTTTCCAATTTACAGCAGCCGTAGTTCTTTCAGTATTCCCCAGAAAATTACCTGGGTCTCTGGATTAGCAGTCCAGTGATAATACCACTCGGCCCCTGGACCTAGCAAACAATTCAAGAGTTAGGAGGGCTCAGCAATAACTGCTAGCTTTGCAAGTAATATCCACAACCTGTGATTGAATTTTTAAAAATAAAATGATCAGGTACAAAAAAGAAGAGTTATTAGAAAACTAGGATACGAAGGGCAGGAGCTTGTGCTGCAGCATTACTAAAATCTTGTTCATTCACATCTAGGGTACTGGGTATACTTCTGCTCAACGAATTGTTATAATCCATTTCGACAATGATAACTGTAGAGCTCTTCGTGCGATTTGAAGTAATATCCCCTGAGCAGGGAGATAATTGTATTCCTAGTGACAATCTTGAAATTTACAACAATATTTCAAGTTTCAAGACTTTTACTGTAACATATAAACTTAATACACCATCAATGAAATGCTTGGGCACTTTTGCTGTATATAGCAAAGATAATCTATATTACCGTCTTCACACAAACAGTACTTCCAAGCTATATGTTTTCTCTATCCATTCTGCTCTCCACAACATTACAGCCTTGTAGGATCACAGGATTACAGCTCTTGTCTCTGATCCAGTATTTTTCCATGTTTAAACAAAATTATTTCTGGCTGTGTTTGGTAATCTGTTGCACTTCTGGACCTGATTTGGATCACTACATTGGGTGCTCTTTGGTTTGCTGTGTCTGTGCCAGTTGTTAAGGAGCAACACAGTTTGTTCCTTTACCTTGATGGTTTTAAATGTATTTTCTTTTTGGATAATTATCATATCCCCTTTTAAAGCCTTGATCAAAATGCTTTCTCCAAATACTTGGATGGTGCGTACCAGGTGTTAACCATTTGCTGTCTTCTGTTACCATTGGTTCTTTTGTCATTCAATTTAAGTTGCAGTCCTCTGATTGTCAGCCTTTCTGCGATGTCTCTCTATTTATTCTACCTCGGCTTTTCATGATTTTTGAACACATTTATTACGTACCCTTTCAACCTTCCTTTCTCAAAGGAGGACAGCCGCAATTCATGAAACACAATCTTGGAAAACTTGTCCTTTTAAAATGTGATGCATAATTAAAATGTGATGCATGAATATTGCAAAGATTAGTTACTAATGAATCAGGTGATGAGTGATTCATGCTGAGAGCTGGTTCATAACTGCCTGCTGATTTGTTATCCAAGGATAGAGAGCAGCTAAGACATACCACTGGGCAGTGATCATATGGGAGGCTGAGTCTTTCTTGCAGTGTGTTAGTTTCACAGAATTCTCTAGAACTATGAGCCATTGTTTATTATATTTGGGGCCACATTAACTAACACTCCACCCACATCTATCAGACGTCATAGCACTGAGCACTCCCTGTAAGTGATGCAGATGAACTGATGCCTGATTGCAAGACATTCTGGGGTTTGCACTTGTGTTGGAATACTATGTTGACTGTTTTAGCTTTGTTCTTATACATTTGTTAGGTTATTGGACTAGAGTTACAGGGGATTAGTCTATGAAGATTCCATTTTTCAATATACTACCTCTTACGAAGTTTCCAGATATAATTTATGAAATCCCCAGATTTATTTTCTTTCTGGATAGGGACTGTTCTTGAACTTCTGTGATCTGCGCAAGGTGTATCTCAGATGTTAGTTACATCACGTCACTCTTCCTCCCCTACCAGCAGTCTGCCTTCAGACACTTGTACCATTAGCAACTGACCATCTCTCAAGACATGTCACTTGACAAACAGCTTCTGGACCTCAGCCTACTTCCAACACCCTGTAAACAAAGAGTTAAACTTTACATGTTTATTCATGGTTAGAATACTAAATACAGCTGGGTGGGAGTTCAGATTGAAAGCAGCAGAAGCACTTTTTTGGACTATTGTGTGTAATCATTTGCAAATGTGTTCAGAAGGACTATGGGTTGCTACCCTTGATTCCTTGAATATATTGTGCTTTTAGCAGCCATTTTATCCAGAGAACCTCTTTGTGATGCACCAACTTGAGATAACAAAAATGTACATGTTATCTGGCTAGGAACCAGTAACTTCTTTTAAGCAGTAGACAATGTTTGATCTCTGAGGTAAATAGTAAGTAAAATGACAAGGTTCTGTGGTTTTGAACAAACAACAATCAACATTACTATCCAGATTTAGAATATTACTATGTGAAGTTAAAACAATATCTGAAGAATGTCCAGAAATAGCAGGAAGTAAATATGTTTAAATAGCAAATTGTGGTTGAGCACCCTCACACATTTATGCTGTAAGGTGTATGTCATTTCTCCAAAATTTAATCTCAATTATTTAAGGCACCTCAGTGAGATTTGCTGATTGATTTGTGCAGATGGGGCCAATTGTGGATGCTGAGCATGATGAGAGGTGAACTGCTGTGTGTTTGCAATACAGGGGGAGAAGCCTCCACACTGCAGCAGTCAAGATCTTTTTTCTCTGCAGTGAAGTAACCAAAGCCTGGAAGATAGCTAGAGATTCTCTCCCACTGGCTGGTGTAAACTGTTTCCTCTAACTAGTGACTGCAAGATGTTACAATTGGTATACCAACCACACTATATAATCTATAAAGAATTGAAAGGATCTGGAAATAAAGGGATTGGAGAACAAAAGATCTTAGGAAACAAAGTGGAGACCTTATCAAATACCATGGATTGGTACTATTGAACTGTCTCCCTACTAATTTTTCCTACTAAATTGGGGACTTGGAGTACTACTTAATTTGTGTGATAACCCTGATAATAGTGGGGTTAAAGTACCAGCAGACTCTTTTCTAACTGGATCATGTCAATTTCTAAATCTTTAAACTTGTATTATATGTAAACAGTTCAGTTTATTCCATTTTGTTTTCATTTCTTTTGCATAATAAACTTGCAGTTTATAATAAAAAACTAAATCTGCAACATTGTGTGTTTGTGTTTTGATGAAAGACCATTAAGTTAAATCAAAAACAAAAATTATCTTTTAAGCCAAATGGGATCTTACCTATCCAGTCATACTACATCAAATGGCAAATATAGTTAAAACAGACCCTGTGGATTTCTCAGTGACACACACATGCGCGCACACGCCATTGTGGATCACCAAATCTCATGAAGCTTTGATTCCTTGAAACTCTCTCAATAGCCTCTGCACTGTGGACTGTCATGATCCACCGCTTCAGTCCTAGTAGTTCAGTCTTCTTTCCTGGGACTGCATTTCCCTGAATTCTTGAAACTCTACACGCACCTGCTCATGGGCACAATCCCAGCTTTTCTGCAGACAGACCGCTTTACCAGGCTTTATTGCAATTGGTAGTATTCTCCAAGCTCCAATCTTAGCTGCAGCAAGAAAGTATTCCTTGTGAGCTTCCTTCACCTCGACTCTGTTACATGGTAATATTGACGGTTCACAAACCCACACAGCTCCCAGGGTCTTTCTTGAGTCTCAGCCCGCACTTGTAATTGCACAAATAGTTACCAGGATTTCTCCCAATCTTAACTGTTCAGAGTCTGCTACAGGAGCATCCTAAATAAAAACCAAAAGAACTGCAGATGCTGTAAATCTGAAACAAAAATAGAAATTGCTGGAAAAGCGCAACGGGTCTGGGAGCATCTGTGGAGAGAAATTAGTTAATGTTTCAGGTGGAGTGACCATTCCTCAGAACTAAGGGAGGGTCACTCAACCTGAAACATTAACTCTGATTGCTCTCCACAAATGCTGCCATACCTGCTGAGCTTTTCCAGCAATTTCTACTTTTGTCTACAGCAACATTCTGTCTGGGATAGACCATTCTCTACCTACAGCAGAGCAGCTAACTTTTGATATTGTCAGGTGGCTTACCTTTTTATGAGAAAGTGAGGACTGCAGATGCTGGAGACCACAGTTGAAAAATGTGGTGCTGGAAAAACGCAGCAGGCCAGGCAGCGTCCGAGGAGCAGAATTGACGTTTCGGGCATAAGCCCTTCAGGAACCTTTTATGACCAGTCTTAACCTCATAGTCTTTTTTTTTTGCACTAGTTCCAATCCTGCTGACCCTCTGTGTGTTCCCAACTCTGCAGATGACTGGGCCCTTTAAAGGTTTAGAAAAATAGCATTGACAATGCGCAACCTTTCATGCTGGTACTGCACCAAGACTTCCAGGGCCTAGCGGGAGCTTTCTTGTGAAAGCTGAATCTTACAATCCCCCCACCCCCAACACTATAACAACAGAATAATCAAAGGGATTAAGTGACATAACAGCCAGATAGACTTTTGTAACATATATATGTACACATGATTGAGCAAGGCATTTTTCCCTCAACTTGTTTTCTGCTTAAGACTTTGTTTCTGTATAACTTTAATCTTTAATACATTTTTATAAAAATGTACAGAATTCATTCTGTCATAGGAACAGGCGTAGGCCATTCAACCCCTTGAGCCTCTTCCACCATTCGCTGAGTTCATGGCTAATTTGTGGCCTAATTGCATATGCCAACCTGACCCATATCTCTCAATATCTTTGCTTAGAAAATTTTATCCATCTCTGATTTAAAATTAACAACTGATTCAGCATCCATTGCCATTTATAGTAGAGAATTCCAAACATCTACCATCCTTTGCATGTAATGTCTCTCCTGAACTGTCTGGCCCTAATTCTGAGACTACGCCCACATGTTCTAGAATCTCGAACCAATGGAAACAGTTTATCTATCCTGTCTTCTGTTAATATCTTGAAGACTTGATTAGATCATCCCTTAACCTTCTAAATTCTAGAGAAAACCGACCTAATTTGTATAATGTCTCCTCATAAAATAATCCCTAAAGTATAGCTTTCATTCATTCTTAGGGTTGATCAAATGTGGAGCTGAAAAAACCACTGCAGGTCAAGCAGCATCATCGATGTTTTGGGCAGGATCCTTCCACAGAACTAGGAGTGGGGGCAGAAGAGGGTTGAGAAATAAATAAAAAAGGGGGGGTTGGGGCTGTGGGAAAGGTAGGTGGGATGGCGATAAGTGGATGCAGGTAGGAGGTGATCGAGATTGGTCAGTAAGAAGGGTGGAGCAGACAGGCAGGAAGGAAGATGGACAGGTTAGATCAGGTCAAGGGTTGGGGGTGGACAGAGACGGCTGGACCTGGAATGCGGTGGGGAGTGGACAGATTTGGAAGCTTGTGAATTCTGTTGAGACATGGTGCTGTTCCTCTAGTTTGCGTGTTGCCTTATTTTGAAGGTGGAGGAAGCCAAGGATGGACGTGTCATTAAGGGATGAGAGGAGGAGTTAAAATGGCTGGCAATTAAGAGGTGGGGTTGATTGGAGCATGCAGACCTTAGATGTTCCCTGAACTGGTCCCTGAGTTTGCGTTCAGTCTCTCTGATATAGAGTAGAGGAGACCACATCCGGAGCAACAGATGCAGTAAATCGAGTTGGAGGAAATGCAAATAAATCTCTGCTGGACTCGGAATGATTCTTTGGGGCCTTGAATGGAGATAAGAGGGGAGATGTGGTGACAAGTGTTGCATCTCCTGCAGTTGAAGGGAAAGGTGCCAGGTGTGGAGGAGAGGTTGATGGGGAGTGTGGACCAATGAGGGAGTTGCGGAGGGAACGTTCCCTATGGTGGGGAAAGAAAAGTCTTTTTGGTGGTGGGGTCAGACTGCAGGTGGAGAAAATGATGGAGGATGAAGCATTGGGTTTGAAGATTGGGGTGGAATGTGAGGACCAAGGGAATATTCTTGCAAACCTATGTTGTACTCCCTCTAAGGCCAATATCTGTATATCCTTTATAAGGTACGGTGCCCAGATTTGCTCACGAGTCTAAGTGGGGCCTAATCAGGGTTTTGTATAACTGCAGCATAACGTTTGTGACCTTATACTTCAGCCCTCTCGATATAAAGGCCAGCATTCTATTAACTAACTTGATTATTTTCTACACCTGTTTATGACATTTTAACAATATATGCATCTAAACACCCAGGTCTCTGGATATTTACTGTATTTAACAAATCTCACATTTACTTTAAACTCCATCAGACCCAGTTTTCTCCATTCACTTAGACTATTAATATGTCTTTGTAATTTTATGCTATCATCTACACTGTCTATGGTGCCGCTTAACTTTGTGTCATCAACTGATTTTGATATGTAAATTTGTATGCCATTATCCAAGGCATTCATTAAAAAAAAAATTGAGGCCCTATCCATTATCCCTACTTTCTGTCCTGTGACACTCAACTAATTTCCCAGCCCCGTCAGTGATCCGACCTCCGTTCCGTGGACTTCTGCTTAAGTCAACAGTCTCTTATATGGGACTTTATATGGACTTTGAAACAGTATTTAATAAACAACATCCGACATTAAATAAGGGTCTCACAGGATATAGTTCAAAGCTGGGTTGGTGGAAGTGCAAATGAGCCATAGTCACCTTGAATGATGGAGCAGACTTATCATTCATTAGAGTAAATTGTGTACAAAGGTTGTTGGCTGTTGCACCATTGTTTTAAGACCTATGTTGACCTGTCTCTAACCAGCAACCTTCTCTTCCCACAGATTCTGATAGAGTTCTGTGCTGGAGGAGCTGTAGATGCAGTAATGCTGGGTAAGTTCTGTTGAATTGTGCCGTAAGTTATTCTGACATTGGCTGTGTCTAGCTTTAATCTTTGTGATGAAAATAATAAGAAGAAATAGATGTTTAGATGGTGCAACATGGAAACAGACATTCATCCAAACAGTCCATGTTGCCATTTACACTCCATGAATAAATAGTCCAGTTCACATTTCCATGTATCTATAATCGTTTATCTCAGTTTATTTTGATTTATCTAACCTTCAGTAGTTTCGACCTCACCTACTAACCCTGGAAATAATGGCCTACTAACTGTCTGTCTGAAGAAGTCTCCCTGTCCTCTGGCCAAAATTACCTTAATTTAATTTTGTCTCAGTGGCTTTTTATTTCAGAGTCTCAACCAAAGGAAACAGCTTGGTTCACTCTGTTTTGTCACATCCTTTCATGATTTCAAACATGTCATTATCGCTCTTTAATTTACTTTATTAGGGTGAAAACGATTGATTTTTCTCCACTTCCCCTCAAAATTTTTCTTCTTATCGGGCATCATTCTAAAAATCCACTCTGTACCGTCTCTAAAAGCCTAACCTTTTTTCTGAAATGTGAACATTTTCTTAAAATACCTCTAACATCTTAAGATTTTATATCTGCTTATTTTAACACCTTGTGTTTTATATTTCTGTATCTCTCTTGTTTAAAAGCTTCAATTTCTTTAGCTTGTTTCATAGCCTTATCACCCTGAGGTGCTGATATCTTTACTGTCCTGTGAATAGCCAGTAACACCCATGTTTCTTGAATGAGTAAACAAAAATCTTTCTCCTAAATCTCACTACCCTTTCCCCAGTGCTGACTTAAAGTGTATTCATAGTCATTCTTGCTGTAACAAAACTAAATGTTGCCTCCTCACAATTTCCAATTGAATGCCCTCTCTCACTTTATAACTGATTATTCCATCTTACTTTTATCTTGTAAAGAACCTGATATTTTCATTCCATTTGTAAATTTAACACCATGCCCTCTAGCCCTGTATCCAAATTGTTGCTATACACAGTGAGATTCACGTGGATGCAAATGTTCACATTCAACCACTTTGGAAAACTGTCTGTAATCTCGCTGTTCTCTCTTCTAACCAACTCTTTCGTGCAGTTTGCCATCCACATGCAATAGGTTTGAACCCTTGATCATCATATTAAAGATTTTCCTAAAGTCACGCCACACTTGTGTTTACTAAATTATTCCCATTTGAAATGCCAAACACAGTTGTCCTTTTTGAAAATTCATGCTGGCTGCTTCTCTTTTCTCTTCATACTCATGGTAATTTAATCCATAATTAAAGACTAAAGTTTTTTTCTACCACAAATGTTCACTGCCCTGCTTTTACCCAGAGGAACTGTTTCCTGTTTTAAAAGCGGTTCCACATTGGGTACTTTCCAGTTCCCTTACTTGCAGCCACACCCAATAATGCTCGGAAATGCCATTTCTTGGGACTGTACAGTTTCTCCCCTTATCTTCTGCCTGATCTTATGATGTATTCGAGCAGACATTTGTATTTACAATATTCCTTTCACTGTCATCCACATCTCCAATAAAAATCTGATGCACAAATATTTATTAAACACTTCATCCTTTATTGATCATTATTTACAGATTAACAGTCCTCTTCTACAATTTCACCTTGTTTTTAACAATTCTCTTTTTACTGATCGACTTTGCAAAAACACAAGAAGTAGCAGTAAGGGATACCATTTGGCTGTCAAGCCTTCTCTGTCATTAAGTACGGTTATGGCTGATCTTAGGCATCAACTCAACTTGCCCACCCCTCTGAAACACCTAAATGCCCTGAGAAACCAAAAATCTGTCTCTGTCATCTTTTAATGTGTTCAATGATTGAGTATTGATAAACCTTTGGGGTAGAGAATCAATTTTTTTTTGTATTGTCATGAATGTTTTGACAATTTTCTTCAAATTTCCCCCCCTCCTCTTCCACGCGCCCCCTTCTCTTCCGCGCCCCCCCTTCTCTTCCGCGCTCCCCTTTTTCTTTTTCTCTGAGGAAATTGGAGAATATCAGGAAGATCCTGCATTCCAGAAAATAAACTCAACTCCAGATCACATTGAGCTGCTGTTGGTTTTCCATATTTGGCTCATTGGAGGTCTCCTGTGGCAAAAAGCAGGTACTACAGCAAGAGGGAGTCTGGTGTTTTCACTCAGCTCAGAAATGGCTGGATCCTTCTTCACTGAGTAGTGTTCAGTGGTACGTCTCAGAATACTGTCAGCCTTTCATGAGCCTGATATTTCTGGCATGGTATCAAGGTCAGTCTAGCTCATACCCATAATGTTCAGTATTATCTTTCTAACCTTGTTGCTGCATGTTCTTGTTTTATAGAATTGGAAAGAGCTCTGACTGAGCCTCAAATTCGAGTAATTTGTAAACATACACTGGAAGCTCTGAGCTACCTCCATGACAACAAGGTGATCCACCGAGACTTGAAAGCAGGGAATATCCTGCTCACAATGGAAGGAGATGTCAAACTGGGTAAAACTTATTTTCTTTTATTCAATAGCATTCTTAAGGTCGAAAAGTGTGGCACTGGAAAAGCACAGCAGCTCAGGCAGCATCCGAGGGCAAGAGAATTGATGTTTTGGGCATAGACCCTTCATCAGGAATGTTATTCGTATTGTGTCTGAAAATCTGCTTGTAACAGTGTCTGAGATGTAAGAAAAAAATATTTGTTAGGACCCAAAAGTAAAAGACTCTGTTCATGAGATATCAATGAGATACTACATATTAGTCAGCATCTGAGACAGAAACAAGAAGTTAGTGTTTTCATTGGTAGCCTTTATCAAGAAAAGCCATTTATGCTTCACTAGGCTTTGGACAGGCAAGTTGTGATTGTCTCATTAGGAGTATTGGTATAATTTTCCAGTATTCTTTCAATTGGATCACTGAGCTATACAATTGTGCATGTTTGCAGTTAAAGATTAGAGGAGTGCCCAAGGTCTATTGAGTGAAAGCATTAATTATCTGTATTTACTTTCCCAACATTAATAAAGGACAATGAATGGAGTGCAAGTGGGCTTTGGACATTCTTTTTAGTCCTGCCATTTCTTTTAAATAGCAGAATCACCATGAGTTCTTGTCTAATAATGGTTTCTATATATTTCAGCAAAAATATACACTTTTCTGCTCTACAGGAGCTGGGGCCTGGGACACGGCTGCCTCAGCGCCTGCAGTCAGTTTAATAAATTAATTGTCAGAAATGTCCTACCTGTTCAGGTCCAGAACCATTGGACCAAATGAGACATATATTCTTTTTATTTTCTATTGCAGCTGATTTTGGGGTCTCAGCAAAGAATAACAGGACATTGCAACGAAGGGACTCCTTTATTGGGACACCTTACTGGTAAGATGTGATTTTTACTGCTTAGCTTGACTTGTGCATTGTGAGGATCTAGTATTATTTATCAGTTTCCAACTGTGTGGATTGTATGTAGTGAATAGTTATTGGTGTCTGGGATTACATGCTTTCCAATGTCCTGCCTCAGATATTCAGTGATGTACTGTACCTGTCTCTCTCTAGGATGGCACCCGAAGTTGTGATGTGTGAGACGTCAAAAGACAAACCTTATGATTATAAGGCAGATATCTGGTCACTTGGTGTCACCCTGATTGAGTTGGCTCAAATGGAGCCACCGCACCATGAGCTGAATCCTATGAGAGTCCTACTGAAAATTGCTAAAGCTGACCCACCCACACTGACGCAACCATCCCGATGGTAAGTATACTTGCGTTGGCGGCTAATTGCAAGCACCTATTTAACATTGCAAATTTTAGTGTTTGTAGATTTCTGTGGATATTTCATCCAGAGTTGTTGTGTAGTTCAGTGTTATACAAAGAAACCTCGGTTATCCGGCATTTGATTTAACTGAATTTTGGATGATCCAAATAAGATCACAAGGTCTTAATAAGATCACATGGCTAACGATGTTATCCGGCATAGATTTATCCAGCACTCGATTACCTGAACAAAATACTCCCTGTCCGTGTTCTTCGGATGATCGAGGTTCCTCTGTAATTAGATTAGATCTGTGCTACTCAAATCCTTAAATAGTGTCCACTTCACTTGAACACAGTATTACAGTAATCCAAACTGTTCAGTTCTACTCTCCTTGTACTACTCTGGTATCATGTTCATGCACCTCCTCTTGTTCCATCCCTTCTGTTTCATCTTTTAAACAAAAGATGTGTTCAGAAGAAGTGTGGTGGAAATAACAGAATTAGTACCAACAGCTGCAGGTAATGATCCAAAGCATGTCAAATTTGCTATTGAGTCTGAAAAGCTGTAAAGTGTCTAATTGACAGATGAAATACTGTTCCTCACGCTTTAATGGAGGTGTTGGGGATGATTGAAGAATGAATGATTTGTGATTAACCTTCAGGTGGGAACTTTCAGTTTTTGTGCTGTACCTGCCCTGGAAATGTTTGGTGGGGAATGTAGGAGCTGCAACAGGTATAAGTAAAAATGAGATCTCAAACTGGTGAAGCTACAACATGGGACTATTTACGTGTCAAACAGAGGAGTATGCAATAGACTGGGCATATTAGATCTAAGCTCTGCAGTCTTGCCACACTTAGCCATAAATGGCAGTAGATGTTTAAGTAACTAGCAGGAGAAGGTGGCTGCACAAGTACCTCCATTTTCAATGATGACTGAGGCCAGCACAACAGTGCAAAAGTTGCTGAAGTGTTGAATTCATCTTCAGTCAGAAGATTTGAGTGGATAATCAGTTCCGGCCGCCACCTGAAGTCCCCAGCATCAAAGTCCTCAACCAATTTGGTTCAACCAATGTGCAATCGAGAAATGGCTGAAGACCCTGGACACTCAGAGGCTATACGTCCTTACGACATCCTGGCAATAATACTGAAGATTTAAGAACTAGCCACGTCCCTACCTGAGCTGTTTCACTACAGTTTCAGCACTGGCATGTATCTGACAATGTAGAAAAAATTCTGGA
>NC_057731.1:43057083-43083080 GCF_004010195.1 Chiloscyllium plagiosum | reverse complement strand
AGATGGAGAGGTCCTGGAAGGGGAGGGAGGTGTCAGAGATGGTCCAGGTAAATTTAAGGTCAGGGTGGAATGTGTTGGTGAAGTTGATGAATTGCTCAACCTCCTCGCGGGAGCACGAGGTGGCGCCAATGCAGTCATCAATGTAGCGGAGGAAGAGGTGGGGAGTGGTGCCGGTGTAATTACGGAAGATCAACTGCTCTACATAGCCAACAAAGATACAGGCATAGCTGGGGCCCATACGTGTGCCCATGGCTACCCCTTTGGTCTGGAGGAAGTGGGAGGATTCAAAGGAGAATTTGTTAAGGGTGAGGACCAGTTCGGCCAAGCGAATGAGAGTGTCGGTGGAAGGGTACTGCTGGGGACATCGGGAGAGGAAGAAACTGAGGGCTTGGAGGCCCTGGTCATGGCGGATGGAGGTGTAGAGGGATTGGATATCCATGGTGAAGATGAGGCGTTGGGGGCCGGGGAAACGGAAGTCTTGGAGGAGGTGGAGGGCGTGGGTGGTGTCTCGAACGTATGTGGGGAGTTCCTGGACCAGAGGGGATAGGACAATGTCGAGGTAGGTAGAAATTAGTTCAGTGGGGCAGGAGCATGCTGAGACAAGGGGTTGGCCAGGGTGGTCAGACTTGTGGCTCTTGGGAAGGAGGTAGAACCGGGCAGTGCGGGGTTCCCGGACTATGAGGTTCGAAGCTGTGAGTGGGAGATCTCCTGAGGTGATGAGGTTCTGTATGGTCTGGGAGATGATGGTTTGGTGATGGGGGTGTGGTCATGGTTGAGGGGACGATAGGAAGAGGTGTCCTCGAGTTGGCATTTGGCTTCAGCGGTGTAGAGGTCAGTGTGCCAGACTACCACTGCGCCCCCTTTATCTGCTGGCTTGATGGTGAGGTCGGGATTGGAGGGCTGCACATTGTGCGGGTGAGAAGTTGGAGTGGGGGAGGCAGGTAGACAGATGGAGGCGGTTAATGTCCCGGCGGCAGTTGGAAATGAAGAGGTCAAGGGCAGGTAATAGGCCAGCGCGGGGTGTCCAGGTGGATGCAGTGTGTTGGAGATGGGTGAAGGGGTCCTCGGAAGGTGGGCGGGAGTCCTGATTGTGAAAGTAAGCTCGGAGGCTAAGGCGGCGGAAGAAGTGTGGGGAATGCAGCTGGAGCCATGAGTAGGGGTGGTGTTCCCCTCAGGGTTCTGGGGGGCGGGGATGGTGACAGTGGGATCTGTGGGGGGGCGTGTCAGCAGAATGCAGGTGAGTGGCGTTGGTGGGGCGGAAGTGGTGGCAAACACGTTCCAGAGACCAGGGGAATCTAGTGGAATGTTTGAGGAGCGCTGGTTGTGGAGGTGGGTAGATAAAAGGTTGTTGTACTTATAGTTTTTGATGTTTTGAGATGGAGTGAAATACTGTTTGTTGAGAGTATGAATTCTCCTGAGGATGTAGTGCAGAGTGGGTCCTTTGCAATTCTGAGAGTGTGTGGCCCTCAGCTGAGGCAGGGCAGACTGTAGAAAAAATGCTGACTTATGTCTTGCACACAAAATGCAGGACAAATTCAACTAAGTTAATTACTGCCTTATCAGTGTAATCTTGATCATCAGCATGGTAATGGAAAGGATCATTAACAGTGCAACCAAGCAGCACTTGCAAAGCAATAACCTGCTCACTGATGCTCAATTTGGGTGTCTCCATGGCCACTTGACTTGTGACCTCAATCTTGGTCCAAAGATGGACAAAAGAGCTAAATTCCAGAGATGAGGTGAGTGACTACTCTTAACATCCAGGCTGCATTTGACCAAGAATATCATCAAGGAATCCCAGCAAAACCACAGTAATTGTGAATCAGGAAACTTTTCTGCTGGTTAGAATTGTAACTATTTCAGAGGAAGCTGGTTTTAGTCATTGGAGTCCTGTATCCATCCACATAAAAACCTAGACAACATGACCAAGACCAGGCATGAACTTTGTGACATGAACTTTACATGCTACATATGTGCCAGGAATATCCAACAAGAGAGAATCTATTCATAACTCTATAATATTTGCTGGAAAACACATTACTGATTTGCTGATTCAGTCAGTTGCTGAACGTAAGCATGCAGGTGCAGCAGGCAGTAAAGAAGGCAAATGGTAAGTTGGTTGTCATTGTGAGAGGATTTGCGTACAGGAGTAGAGATATGTTGTTGGAACTATACAGGGCCTTGGTGAGGCCACACCTAGAATATTGAATGTCTACAAGTGAAGATCAAATAGGGATTACTGCATTGGGTTACATTGCCTATTTCCTAAGTGCCTGTTCACCATCTACAAGGCACAAGCCAGAAATGTGATGGAATTTTGCCTAGATGGGTGCAGCTTGTCTCAGGTGGTTTGTCACCCACACATCAGAAGCCCATGGATTTAAACCTTATGATAGAACTTCACCACATAGTTTAGGATGACTTTTGAGTGGAGAACTTGGAGGTTGCAGCTATCAATCCAAATCATCTACGAGCACAAATGCCTTTGCCACCATCAGTGATGAACAGAACCCAGCTGGCTGGCTGTGAGGCCACTAAGCTTCCACCTATGAGTCTGGATTTACCAGCAGATCTTTTCTTTTTCTGCCTTACTACACCTATCAAAATAGCATTATGCTGGTGAGTATAGCTCTCCATAATGATGCTTTTTTTGGGGTTCTGTAGATTGCATCATTCCTCCTTGTAGGAGGAATGCTTAATGTGTATTGGCTGGTGCTAGATCTCCAAATCTTTCAAGCGTAATCATTTGTCCAGTGAAGAGCACTAATGGCAGGTGTCAGAAATCCGAGAACCTATGTTGGACACTTCTTTCTAATGGGAAATGGTGACAGTAGCAGGGCAGCATTTAAATACTTCTCTGCATGTGATCCAGAGGGAGTTAGCCAATTGGATTCAAAATTGGCTTGAAGATAGCAGACAGATTGTGGTTGTAGAGGGCTGCTTTTTGGACTGGAGGCCTCTGACCAGTGGTGTGGCATAGGTACTGGTGCTGGTCCCTTGCTTTTTGTTATTCATATAACGATTTGGATGTGAATATAAAAGGCATATAATAAGTTTGCAGATTACGTCAAAAGAGGTGGTTAGTGGACACTCGAAGATTATGTCAGAGTACAATGGGACCTTGATCAGATGGGCCAGTAGGCCGAGGAGTGGCAGATGAAGTTTAATTGAGATGAATGTGAGGTGTTGCATTTTGGTAAAGCAAACCAGTGCAAGACTTGCAGATAATGATAGAGCCTTGGGGAGTGTAACCAAACAGACCCAGAAATGTTGGTGCGTAGTTCCTTGAAAGTGAAGTCGCAGGTAGACAGGGTGGTGAAGAAGTTGTTTGGCACACTTGCCTTCATCGGTCAGTATATTGAGTATAGCAGTAGGGAGATCATGTTGTGGCTGTACAAGACGTTGATGATGCCACTTTTAGAATACTGCGTAGAGTTCTGGTTGCCTTTCTACAAAAAGAGTGTTGTTAAACTTGAGAGGGTGCAGAAAAGATTGACAAATATGTTGCTGGGACTGGAGGATTTGAGTTACAGGGCAAAGTTAAATAGGCTGGGACCTTCTCCCCCTGGAGCAACAGAGGCTAAGGGGTGTCCTTATAGAGGTTTATAAAATCATGAATGGCATGAATTTAGTCAAGGTCTATTTCAAAGGGTTGGAGAAGTCCAAAACTAGAGGACATAGGTTTAAAGTGAGAGGGGAAGATTTAAAAAGGATCTGAAAGGTAACTTTTCAATGCAGAGTTGGTGCGTGTATGAAACGAGCTGCCAGAGGAAGTGGTGGAGGCTGATACAATCAGAATATTTAAAAGCATCTGGATAGGTATATGAATAGGAAGGGTTTAGATAGATACGGGCCAAATGCTGGCAAGTGAAACTAGTTTAGTTCAGGATATCTGGTTGGCATTGTTGAGTTGGAGCAAAGAGTTTGTTTCCATGCTGTATGACTCTATGATTGAAAGATTTCTCTGCTGACTAGAATGAACTGACACTCCCTTTACCTGCTCAGGTGGATGTTGAAGAGATTATGACACTATTGAAAGATGAGTAGGAAGTTGAATATCTATTGCTAAGTTGCATCATTTAAACAGATTTCAAAAACAAAAATTGTCAGAAAAACTCAGCAGGTCTGGCAGCATCTGTGGACAGAAGGCAGAGTCAACATTTAAGGTCCAGTGACCCTTCAGAAGGTCAGCAGTCATATGACACCAGGTTATTGTCCAACAGGTTTACTTGAAATCTCAAGCTTTCAGAGTGCTGCCTGTTTTGTCAGGTGACTTCACCTGAAGAAGGGACAGCACTCTGAAAGCTTGTGATATCAAATAAATTAGTTGGACTATAATCTGGTGTCGTATGACTTCTGACCTTGTCTTCCCCAGTCCAGCACCTGCACACCCTCTTCAGAACTAATCAAATTTTGGATACTCACGCCATGTTGGTCATCATTTGTAGTGTAGTTGTGTACAGGCCATCCCTTTGTTGCAAACAGTTTCTGTTCTTGAGTCTGTTTGCAAGTCATTTGCATACAAATCGAACACAATGAAGAGAATATAAAGTAGGCATTCATTAGTACAGGAAATGTTTGTATGTTGGATCTTTAAAATTACACCCCTGTAAGTATAAGCATTCATACATCAGGCATCTTGTCTGATCTGTCATTGTGTGGGCACAATAGTCCAATGCCCTCCTGTGCTGCTAATAAATTCAGTGTTGACTTCTGTGATGATTTTGGCTGAGCCTAACAGCCAAAATTCACGCATTGTGTGTAACTCTTCATCAGAGCTGGACACCAGTTGCTGACTGACTTTTGCAGTTATTGTTTTCCATTTCTAATCCCTGCATTTCATGCCTTTTGTGAAAGTTTGTTTCATTGCAGTTCATGGGATCTCACTGTGCATACCTCCATGTTGATATGTTTCTGATAGTTATGATGAGGTGTTCATAAAGTTCTTTCATACCATCTAGTGACTGCTGTTTCTTTGTGTAGGTCTCCTGAGTTCAGTGATTTCCTGAAAAAGGCATTGGAGAAGAATGTTGAGATGAGGTGGTCATCCCAGCAGTTGCTACAGGTGAGTATGTAATCAGTGCTTGACAAATACTGAATGGGAAACAGCTTCACATTCTGACATGCACCAGGGGATACTGAACCGAACAATATTAAGATGTTATTGTCATTCGTCCTGATTGTAATATACAACTGTGACCATTTAAGACCTAACTGTGAGCAGTCCAAATTACAAAGATAACTGACTTTTGCAAATGGAACTGTTAACATTTATAATATTGTTACTGCATTGGTGACCCAGAGACTTGGAAATAATCCTTCAGAGACGTGTTCAGTTCCCATCAGCATGGTATTTAAATTCAATTAATTCATAAATCTGTCATAAAAAACTAGTCTAAATAATGGTACTGTGAAACTACCATTTTAAAAAGCCCCATCTGCTTCATGAGCATTCATTAGAGAATGAAATGCACCATCCTTACTCAGGCAGGCCTACACGTAACTCCAGATACACAGCAATGTGCTTGACTCTTAAATGCTCTCTGACGAGGTCTTTCAAGCCACTCTGTTACATCAAAACCATCACAGAGAAGTCGACACTGATTTTATCTGCACCAAATGGATTATAGCAATTCAAGCTATACCATCTTCTCAAACAATTGGACCTTAGCAATAAATGATGCTCTTGTCAGTAATGCTCTTTTCCTAGAAGAAGGCTGCACTAATAATCAAAGGTACACTAAGGGAGTGCTGCACTGTATCTTCAAATCTCTAGAGTCCTGTCTGCTCTGTCAGTTTGATTCAGATCTCAGTATTAGCAGATCACAAGTAAAGCAGCATGGAACTGGCGTCTGATCCTGCCCTAAGTTGAACCGTAAAGATAGGCAGTTTCTTGTAGTTGTCACAAGGTAATGTTTGAAGACTGAAATTCCTGGTCAATTTTTCCAGTCACTCAACTCAGGAATATTGATCAGTTAATTCAGCTCAGTCTAAGGATGGAACTTCAGTCTTTTCGGATTCTTATGGTTCAGTGTCAGGTGGACAGTGCATTAGCCCGTGGAGTGACGGGAGAGGCCCAGGCATTCTGTTGTGTTCTGGGTGCAGGTGGAGCTTCACTGGCCTGTCAGAATTTATAGGCCACATTCTGTGCAACAGCTGGTTTCTATATTGGAATATCCCATCAGAGTCTGCAGATTTAGAATTCAAACAGAAACAGCTGAAGGGAACACAGAGCTGCTTTGTGGCGTCTACATTCTCTTGTACGAAGATCATAAGAAAAATAGCAGTTTCATGTCTATCAGATTTTGCTGTTTTGGCCTAATGCCCCAATCATCTGTGAGTATAAATCAGAGCTGTTTGTTCGATGCTTGCTTGTGGACCTACATTTGCATTAAAATACTGGTTCACAGTTTTACCACTGTGTTCTCATTTTAGTGTTTTTGAATTTACACGATCCCAGAGTTATGAAGGGGGTGGAGAGATCAATGAGTGGGTGAGCGGGGGAACATTTCCAGTTGTACAGCAACTTTTGTACACAAATTGAGTCATGGCATACATGTATTTGTCGTAGAACTACACCTCAAAATACTTGTGTTGTCTTAAACATAGAAGTGTATAGTGAACTAAATGTACCCTGGAGAACAGACAGTTATGATTCCAACTGCAATATAAAATAGAGGTATCTATAACAAACATCATCACCAACCTCCCACTTACTCCATTCCTCCCAAATTCTACTTTCTGATTATCACTGGATCGAACTCAAGGCACCAAAATGGAGGCCAGTGTCTGCCAGAATCTTCCCGCAGAGCACACGGGAAACGATAGTATAATTAAACTGTCTCATTGTTCTATAACTGCCATTAAGGCCTTTGTGACCCCAAAATTTTATTGTTTGGAAACCCCTGAGTTAGAGATTTTGTGAGCTCCAGATCATTGGCGCTGAGAACATGTAAGGTGCTCATCAAGCAATAGTGTTTTGGAAGCATCTTGACAGCAAGTAAGCTTTAATTCAGTCAAGTGATTCTGAACCTGTTCCACTTCATTAACCTTTTCACAATGCTAATCCAGAATTAATAGTATTTTCCATTACACCTTTTCTCTGTGCTGATCCAGAATCAGTCACATTCCCCATTAATCCATTTCTGATACTAATTCAGAACCAACTCTTATTGTTCATTTTATTATCTGCAGCAAAGGGTAAAAACTTAAGAAATTGAAATGGAGCATTCTAGAATTGTATGATAGATGCAGCAGCATCTGAAGAGACAAATTAGCATTCCACTTAAGATCCGGATCAGTAGAATGATCCTGCCTGAGATATTAACTGTTCAATGCTGATGACCACTGCATTTCTTTTTTAAAATAAAACAGAAAAGGCTGGAAAAACTTAGGTTTGGGCATCATCTGTGGAAGGAAATAGTTAATTTTTCATATGGATGATGTTCCATCAGGTCTATTTACGTTTCTGGCTGTTTTTTCAGATTTTTGGGTTTTCTTAAGCTCTGTGGAAATATAGGCCATTTTGCTCCAGGTCAGCTTCGGTTCATGTTTAAAATTGGTTGGTGTAAGTGATGCTGGAGACCTTAAGAACATGGTAGAGCCTCAACATCTCTTTCCTTTCTCAATGAATGCTGTACTGCTGCCTGATGCAGTTACATCACAGTGATAGAGGGGGAGCCAAATTTGGGACACATATCTGATGACTGGCAGTAGCTCAGGACATGAGGTATTTTCTTTAGATCCATTATTTGCATGTGTGTGTCACTGTCTTGGCTAGCATTTATTTTCCATCCCTAAATACCCTTGAGAAGCTGGTGGTGAGTCATCTTTTTGAACTGCTATAATCAGTGTGTTGTAGGTACACGGTGCTGGGAGGAAAGGAATTCCAGGCTTTTGACTTAGCGACAGTTAAGGAATGGCAATATAGTTCCAAATTATGATGATGAGTGCCTTGTGCATGCCTCTGCTGTATTTTTCTTGGTGGTCACAGATTTGGGATTACCATGGCCTATTGTGTGTAAGTTAGTTTTGTTTTTCTAAATCTGTTTTTTTTTTCCCCTTTCTAGCATCCATTTGTGGTGAATGTTAACAGCAATAAGCCAGTGAGGGAGTTGATTGCAGAAGCAAAGGCAGAGGTAACAGAAGAGATTGAAGAGAGCAAGGAGGATGAAGAGGAGGAGGATTCTGAAAATGCAGCAGTGAGTATCAGATATGCCAGGCAAGCGCAGAAATTACAAAATTTAAAAGTTTGGCTGGTAAGGTGATGGTTAGGTTACTTGCTTTCCAGTTTTGTGTCCAAGCACAGTCATCCATTTAATCTTTGATTTGAATCACCTTGAATTGGGTAGAAGGTACTGATTTGTCAGGCCTTGTACTTCAATTTGCAGGAACCTGAATGTCATCGACCTTTGAATATCGGAACAAAAAGCACTTTATTGTGGGGAGGTATTTATTAATTAAAATCTCATAGGGAATTCAGAAGAAAGTTCATTACCCAGTGGTGAATATGTAGAACCCATTACCACAGGGAGTAGTTGAAACAAATAATAAAAATGAATTCAAGGGGAAGCTAGACAAGTCTATATGGGAAAAAGGTTTCAATAATAAATTTAAAGGATTCCTTATTTCAGTGATTAGAGTTGAAAGGCTCACTCGTTAAGAAACCTGGATCTTAAGCCACTTGCCATTTTGCAATATTGTTCATCAAGGGGACATGAGTTTGTCTTGGAGCTTTGCAAGGTTTCATCAAATGCTGCCTTATTCTTATCACAGGTTGTTAATAGAGTCATAGAGATGTACAGCATGGAAACCGACCCTTTGGTCTAAATCGTCCATGCCGACCAGATATACCTAAAATAATCTAATCTCATTTGCCAGCATTTGGTCCATATCCCTCTAAATCTTTCCTATTAATATACCCATCCAGATGCCTTTTAAATGTTGTAATTGTACCAGCCTCCTCCACTTTGTCTGGCAGCTCATTGCAGAGACACACCACCCTCTGTGAAAAGGTTGCCCCTTGGGTCCGTTTAAATCTCTCTCCTCTCCCCTTAAACTATATCCTCGAGTTTTTGACTCCTGCACCCCAGGGAAAAGAATTTGGCTGTTCACCCTATCTATGCCCCTCGTGAGTTTATAAACCTCTAAATGGCCCACCCCACAGCCTCTCATGCTCCAGGGAAGCTAGCCCTAGACTATTCAGCCTCTCCCTATAGCTCAAACTGGTAAAATCCTTGTGGATCTTTTCTGAACCCTTTCAAGTTTCACAACATTCTTCCAGTAGGAGGGAGACCAGAATTGCATACAATATTCCAAAAATTGGTTCGGCAATGTCCTGTACAACTGCAACATGACCTCCCAACTCTTATGCTCAATGCATTGACCAAGAAAGGCAAGCATACCAACTTTTGCCTTCACTATCCTATCTATTTGTGACTCCACTTTCAAGGAACTATGAACCTACATTTCAAGGTCTCTTTATTCAGCAACACTCTCCAGGACCTTACCATTAAGTGTATAAGTCCTGTCCTGATTTGCACCTCATATTTATCTAAATTAAACTCCAAATGCTACTCCTTGATCCATCGGCCCATCTGATCAAGATACTGTTGTACGCAGGTAACCTTTTTTTTTAAAATTAGATTACTTACAGTGTGGTAACAGGCCCTTCGGCTCAACAAGTCCACAACAATCCTCCGAAGAGCAAACAACCCAGACCCATTCCTCTACATTTATCCCTTCAACTAACTCTATGGGCAATTTAGCATGACCAATTCACCTAACCTGCACATTTTTGGACTGTGGGAGGAAACAGGAGCACCCGGAGGAAACCCACGCAGACACGGGGAGAATGTGCAAACTCCACACAGACAGTTGCCTGAGGCAGGAATTGAACCCAGGTATTTGGTGCTGTGAGGCAGTAGTGTTAACCACTGTGCCACCGTGTCACCCACCTTCTTTGCTGTCCAGTACACCTCCAACTTTGGTGCATCTGTAAACTTGCTAACCATACCTCCTACATTGATATCCAAATCATTCATATAAATGACTAAAAGCAGTGGACCCAGCATCAATCTTTGTGGCACACTGCTGGTCACAGGCCTCCAGTCTGAAAAACAACCCTCCACCACCACCCTCTGTCTTCTACCTTTGAGCCGGTTCTGTATCCAAATGGTTAGTTCTCCCTGTATTCAACGTGTTCTAACCTTGCTAATTAGTTACCATAAGGAGCCTTGTGGAACCATTACTGAAGTCCATATAAGATCACGTCTATCGTTCTGCCGTCGTCAATCCTCTTCATTATTTCTTTGTTAATAATAGTTTGTAATTTCACAAAACAGCAAAGGGCAGGGATGTAACCATCTCTCCATTGATCATAAACTTAGCTGGATCAACTTAAGAAAGTAGGTTAACGGCTAGTAATTTTGCAGCGAGCAACTCATCTCTTCACTTCCTGCAGTCTGCCCATCATCCACAATGCTCAAATCTGGAGTGTGATGGAATATTCCCTATTTCTCTGGGCAAATGCGACTCCAAAACACTCAGGTTTGACCCCATCCAAGATAAAATGGCACAGGTTATTGACACACCATCTTCCACCTTAAACATTCACTTCCTCCACCGCACACCGTGGCAGCAGAGTCTACCATCTACAAAGAGATGTGCAGCATAGAAATGGACCTTTTGGTCCAATTAGTCCATGCCAATCAGATATCTTAACTTAATCTAGACCCATTTGCCAGCACTTGACCCATATCTCTCTAAACCTTTCCTATTCGTGTACCCAACCAGATGGCTTTCAAATGTAATTATATCAGCCATCTCCACTTCCTCTGGCAGCTCATTCCTATATGCACCATCCTTTGCGTAAAGAAATTGCCCCTTAGCTCCCTTTTTAAGTCTTTCCACTCTCACTGTAAACTTATGCTCTCTACTTCTGGACTCTTCCAGTCCAGGAAAAATATTTTGCCTATTTAACCTGTCCATTTCCCTCATGATTTTATAAGCCTCTATAAGGTCACCCTCAGTCTCCAACCATCCAGGGAAAACAGCCCCAGCCTATTCAGCCTCTCCCTATAGCACAAACCCTCCAATCTTGGCAAGATGTATTGTGTCAACTTGTCAAACCACCTTCAGTGCAACTTCTAAACCAGTATCTTGGGATAACAATACCAGCAGAAACATGAGAACACCATCACAAGCAAAGTGCTCTTCGTCTTGAATTGAAAATTTATCATCTTTCCTGTTGTCATCTCAACATCCTGGATTTTCCCCTGTTACCATTGGTTACTAACCATATATTTGATCGCATGGGCCCAAAGCATTCATTTACTATCACCTCAGTGGCAGTTAGCGATGATTGATAAATGCTGGCCTTGCCAGAATCATCCTAACCTATGAATAAATATAAAAAAGGATCCACAGTATATTCTTTTATGAGAGTGACTTGAAAATTCACATTCTTCTGCCTTATTTAGTAGTGGAAAGGGGCTGTTCACTTGAAGAAGAATCTTTTGACTCCTTTTTAGATTGTGTCACAATGGAAGGTTAATGCACTGTTAATGCATCTTTGGCTTGAGTGACATTTTCTTGAATTTGAATTTCACTACGTTGTTGATCTTCTGCCATTGTTGTCTGTGTAGTTACTGCAATATGTGTCTCAAAATTTCTAAGTATGAGTGGCGGTATGATCATCATTCTTTGATATGATACTGAAATGCCCTTGATTCATGGATGGAACTAGCTGTGAGTAGAGCTCTGAAATAAATTAACTGTCTAATGTACTTGAATTACACAATAAAAAAAGCTTTATGCTATATTCTCCTAGGCTTTGCCAGGACATAAACGTGCCCCATCAGATATCAGCACAGCCAGCTCTGAGGATGAAAAATTATCCCAGTCTCCCTCAGTCCTTGAGGCAGTTTCTGAGAAAATGGAGACAGAGTCCATTGAAGAAAATACAGACAAGGTCAGCGACAAGCTGTCAGATGAAGGGATTGGTACCAGTGAAGGGGAGAAGCCAACGGAGAACAATGCTGCTGACACCAATAATGAAGATGTACAAGGAGGTAGTGAGAAACTGGATACCAAGGTTGGGAAACCTGTGCCGTTCGAAGAAAAATCTGAGACCGAAGAGCTAAATGTGGAGATCCCAGAAGCTGATGAAAGCACTGAACAATCTCTGAAAGAAGTTGAGGTGCATGAGGATGTTAGAAAACCTGAAAATGAAAGAGTCAAAGTGTCAGAGGTAGAAAAGGAAAATGCAACTGGAAAAGGGAAAGAGGCAGACACAGAGCCAAATGAAGATAAAGTGGAGAGAGAGAACAAAACAACCAACCCTGAGGTGACAGAAGCCTTGGCAGAAACACAAGCAGAGAAAAGTGAGCAAGAAGCAGCAAGGGAAGCTTCCAGTGCAACAGTGATCAGTGTGCAATCGAAAGAGCATATACCTGAAGAAACAATGGATGTAATTCCTGGGGAAGGAAAACAGGATGTGACAGAGTCAACTGTAAACACCCCAGCTCTTCCCAGTGAAGAAGCAAAAGAGGAGAAGCAGGCTGATGATCTCAAAGTAAACTCTGCTACGCAATCAGTGGAAGGTGAAGGATGTTGTGAGATAAAAATTGTAACTGAGAGTGGTGTAAAAGTAGGGTACACTTCAGAGACAGAGGCTGAAACTAAGGCACAATCTGAAACTAACCCTTCAGCAGCAGCAGCAGCAGCAGCAGCAGCAGCAGTAACACAGAGTGGCGAGTTGAATGAAACACAAGATGCTATGCCATATAAAGTGAGGGAAACAGAGAGTGAGAGTCCAGATGACATAAAGCTGGAGATGATCCCTGAAATCAGTGTCACCACTGAAGAAATGAAGGAAAATTTGGATCCTGCTGCACAATCGAAGGGCATGGGTAAAGAGAAAGAGAGAGATGCGGATTCTGGGAGCGGGTCAATGGCAGACAACAACAGCATAGACTTAAGCCTGTCCATATCCAGCTTCTTGTCCCGCAACAAGGAGACTGGATCCATATCACTTCAGGTAACAAATCAAATTCAGGCACAGAAAAATCACATTTTTATTTTGGTTTTCAGTGGAGTATATTGAAGTTATTGAATATCACTAGTCACTTCTGAGAAGATGGTGAGGAGCCTCTATTGAAATTTTTGATTGATTTGGTTGACAGACAGCTCAGGGATGGGTGCAACACAGGGACCAAGGTGGCAGGACACAACACAGGGACCTAAGTGACAGGGAAAGAGCACTGGGACTGGGGCAGAAAGCAGACAACATGGGGAATTAGAGCAGCAGGTGGATAGCACAAGGATCAAGGATCGGCAGGTGAATTGCAGCTGGTCTGAGGTAAAAGGCACAAGGACCGGGACGGCAAATGCTCAGCATGGGGTCCAGGGCAGCAAGTGGTCTGGACAGGGATTGGGTCAGCAGAGTAGGCCAAACAAATGGCACAAGGACCACAGCAGCAGGCGGATGGCCCAGGAACTGTCATAGTGGGCAGACTGCAGGAACCAAAGGGGACTGGAGTGGCACTGGCAGAGTAGGCAGATAGCATTGGGGCTCTGACAGTACAGAGACTGGGGCAGCAGATGAATGGCAGGGAAACTGGGCAACAGGTAGTCTCTTTCAATCACTTGTTTGTGTATTTGCAACTTTAACAGGAAATGAAGCAACAGAAAAAAACATTGAAGAAAACACGTAAGTTTATGGTCGATGGTGTGGAGGTAAAAGTGACAACATCAAAAATTGTTACAGATAATGACAAAAACAATGAAGAAATGAGGTACCTCAGGTAAGACTCCAACCTGGTTATTTTTGTTTAATACTAAGTATATCAGCAGCTTTATAACATGTTGAGTTTTGTTTTGGAGTAAATTTCTTTATGATCAATTTCAATCTTGGATCAAGTGTATCCTTCAATGAGCGTTCCACATGAATTTGTATTTGTTAGTAATGTATAAATTCCTCTTATTTTACAACCTAGTGATTTTACAGTGAAGGGCATCTGTAATTTGTCTTTATAAGCTGCAATTAATAATTTATTTCCCTACTCCTAGGAATGTGTTTCCTAGAAAAAAGCAAGATCTATGTTAAAAGAACACTTTGGTACCTCTGTCAGAAAGATTTCAGTGTAGCATGGACAGTGAGTTATTTTGAATTGTGGAATCTCCTTAACATAAATGTAATCTCATGCTTTTGGATATTGAATTCTAACTGGAATATTTGAAGCTATTAATAAAAGCATAAAGTGAGAAAGGTTTTTAAAAACTGAAAATAAAGCACATTTTTGTTATTCATTCAGTGGATGTAGGCATCACTGTCAGCAGTTAATACCTACCCCAAATTGGAGCAATTGAGAATCAACCACGTTGCTGAGAGTTGAGTCGCATGTAGGCCTAATCAAATAAACTATCAGATTTCATTCTCTAAAGGACCTTAGTGAACTAGATGAGTTTTTCCAACAATGGACAGTGGTTACATGGTCACCATTATGCTAGATTTTTAAAAATCACTTAAAATGTTACTATCTGCCATGGTGCAATTCAAACCCATGTCTCCTGAACATTAACCCACGAATACTAGGCTGCTAGTCCAGTGGAATTACAGCCATGTTACTACCTCCCCCTATTAAACAAATAATGCAAAAAGGGCTATAATTAGTTTCAATGCACCATCCTGTTCCCTGGCCAACATCTATCTCAGGCTTGCTGCACTGCTCCAGTGAAGCTCAGCGCAAGCTGGAAGAACAGTACCTCATTTTCCACTTGGGGATGATGCAGCCTTCTGGACTCAATATCGAATTCAACACCGTTAGGTTTTGAGTATTGTGGAGAAAATATAGAGAACCACCAGGAGTCGCAGAGAGTTCTTCAAGAAGTAGGTCTTTTATTTGCAAACAAAAAACCGTGACACCTGAGAAAGTGGATTTTTATATTTTTTATCATGTTTCGGTTAGCTTATCAGCATGTCCAACTATATTAATCAAAGTACCTCACTCTAGCTACGCAATAAACCAGTGATGTTAGTTCCCATTATCTCTTTAGTTGTACATTCTACTTAATGTTATTCTAATGTCACGGTTAGATATTTATTGCTAACTCTGCTACAGTGGTCTTTCATTCCAGACCCTACTTAATATTTTCATAATATCATGATTAGATATTTATTAACACTTCTGCTACAGTGATCTTCCATTGCAGACTAACCTATCATGATAGATATTTAGCTATTCCATCTATTACAATAGTCTCCTGACTCAAGCTGACTCTACTATTAATTAGATATTTTAATGTCATGTCCCAAATATTTATGGTCCCAATCCTGTCGTCATAACACTTAACAGAGAAACTTGCTTTATTACTTGTGTTATCTCATCACGCCATAGTGACCTTTCAGCCTTAACCTTACTCTGTTAATTGGTGTAAGAATGTTCCACAATTCTTATTCTATCTTGCGTTTCACAGATCACAAATTGCCAGTGGTCTTCATGGTTTAATCCTTCCCATGCTTTCTTGTTCTTTATTTTTCATACTCTCCTATGCTCCTATTCCAAAGCCCACACACCAGGCCTTGTTACCACATTGTCTGCTATTACACACAACCCATTGTTAGCCACTAACATTCCCCATTAGTACTGAATCACCCTCATAGTCAGATTGTTATCCACTCCTTTATCTATCCAACAGTTCTTCTGTCTCTTTGGGCTCCATTCCCTTCTATCATTTACAGGTAGTTCTCCTGTAACACCATCATTACATTCCCATGCAATGCTGTGTTAGAGAAAATCATGCATTATAAATGGTGCTTTTGAGTAAAAATAGGGTTGGGGCGGACCACCAAAAATACCAGTAAAAATCAAAACAGTAATAGTAGTTAGCCTAACACAAACAATAGCACAGTCGAAGTAAATTTGGACCTATTGTACCTGACCTGTTTTATGGTATTGTATAGTGTAATTCATCAGAATTTTCAACTTTTAATCTCGATTGGCATCTATACATGCTGGCTGCACTACATTCTAATCAGTCTTCTGATCCCATCCAATGATAACATTGCACAAGTAAGATCCCAGAATGAAACCTACTTTGATAGATCAAGGGCAGGATCTTAATTTCTTTCACTAAGTGTCAGTTTGGTCAAATTTTTTTAGAGGATTTCACATCGTGATGCTTAGGGATATCTATACCTTATTTTACAAAACCCACCTGATTTATTATTTACCTCACCCTTTGATGCTCCTCACTCACATTCTAGCACAATCAGACCAGGTGTCATTTTCAAAACAACTCACCACTTCCTGGATATCCCAGAATTGACCAACATCCATGCTGGTCAAACCCAGACAAGAGCTGTCAATCTAGAACTGCCCTGCATGGTTCCTGGTATTGGCCCTGAACGTGGAAGACAATGGAAAATTGGTGCCTCTCTTTGTGGGCAGGGACATTGAGATGGTGCTGATGAGAATGGGATGATGCAGAGGCAAGATATCCTTTTCTCCAAGGCCAACAGAGGATCCCATTCTAGTGGAACAACACCAACCTGGACCTGGGTTACCAGCCAAACTAGTGCAGCCTCAACCATCTGAGGGAATGCATAGAATTATGGAAGAAGATCAATGATCTTCTGCACTCTGCTAGTGAAAGTGCCTCTATCTTCTCATTGATACCTCACACTGAATCCATCTCTGCTACTGTACCCACCATTTCCTGCATCATCATCCCACTCACTCTTATCCTCACTACCATCTGACCCTGACTAACCTTAAATCTCTTCTGCATGGCCTACTCACCCCTTTAGGACATCTTCGCACATGCACCAAAAGTAACAGTGTGCTACCCTCCTTTCTCTCCCTTATCCACTATGTGCAGTTTCCTGACCCTGAGCTGCTGACTGACCGTGTCCAAGCCCCATACTGGTATTTTTTTGCAGTTGGTTGCCATAGTGATTAGTCACTGAAACAGATTCGCATGAGTGCAGATAATCTTTAACATCTAAGCATTTTTTTTAAACAAAAAGAGAAAAAAAAGCTTTCTTAATACAAACGACAAAGCCAAGTTTCAAACTGCTCCTCAACACTGTTCATTTACTGTTAGTCAATTCCAGTGAAATTTCACTCTTATCTCAACTCTTCAAGTTTTTAACACATTGCTCCCAGCTTCTTGTCCTCAGGCTGTAGAGATATTTTCATGATGCTTTTCCAACTCCGCGAGCACAAATATTTCACAATATCTTTCATGAAGCTCTTCACGAGAAAGCACACGAGCCGACTGATCACATGATGCCAATGCGGAGTCCAGTCCTCCGCGACACCTAGTGCCAGGGATGAGAATCACGTAACAGCAAATGGGAGTTTGCTTTATTTTTTAAAAAAAGTCGGCAATTCACAAATTGTGTTTAATAAATGCTTTCTAGTTGAATTACCTCTACTTCTTACCTCCTCCACCCTATCTTCTGCACGCGAACTACTTAGCTACCATCAGTTCTGAGGAAGGGTCACTTGACCCAAAATGCGAACTCTGATTTCTCTCCATAGATGCTGCCAGACCTGCTGAGCTTATCTAGCAATTTCTTTTTATGTTTATAATTAGCTTATCACTGTTTGTGAGAATAGCTTCAGATAAAGCCCATTGGACAATATTCGTTTTTGAGTAACAAATGCTCCCTATTTTTATTCTCTGTCATTAATTTCAGAACTGGAGTATTTTGATTTGAAGCTTAACATATTTATAGAATCCTCACTTAGGAAAGAAAGCAGATGACTTGGTTTTACATAATAGAGCCTGGCAAACACTCAGCTGAACTCTGTATTTTTTGTCAGGTTTGAGATGAATTGATTATATTGCATTTAAAAATTTGTGTTAATGAAGCTTTTTCAATATCGAACAGAAATGAGTATGGAACCTGATGGGATTTACATGAGACAATCAGCAGCAAAGATATTTCTGCCAAGATTCAAATCTCAAAACACATTTTTTAGTTGCATCAGAAGAAATTGACAATAAATCAAGAATTTTCTCCAGATTATTGGAAATCTGTTACACCCATTTTTTTCATTTTTTCAAGTCATTAATAACTTCAATCACAAAACCAAAGGGAGTTAGTGCAATAGACATTGCACCTTTAGCTAAAACCAAATTTGAACATGTTTAAGTTTGTGAATGTTTTGAATTAGCTAAGACTTGAGTGTTTGGAATTGGATTTTGACATGAAGTTGCAACCACAAACTCCATCCTAAAATCTGTTGATGGTGAGGCATTGATGTACCTGCAGTATTTTTACCTCTGATTTCTAGGTTTTATATCTTTTGTTTCTATTTCTGTGTTGAAAGGACTGTCTATGAATGACTTTATGTTGAACTTCTGTTCTCTGTGCAGGCGCCAAGAGTTGCGTGAGCTGCGGCTTCTTCAGAAAGAGGAACAACGTACACAGCAGCAACTCAGCAATAAGCTGCAGCAGCAGCGTGAGCAGATCTTTCGCCGTTTTGAGCAGGAGATGACAGTAAGTCTAGAAATCTTTAGCTTGTGTTGTTAAATATAAAGCATACTAGCAACATTGTAAAAGCTTTAATTCTCTGCCTCACTCTTGTACTCCAGAAAGGCAGTTGTTCAAGGGTAGAACTGGAATCCATCTTTATGCAATCCTTATAACAATACGAATTAAGAGCAGTAATAGGTCAGTCAGCCCTTTTGAGCTTTCTATGCAATTTTATACGATTGTGTAAAATTCCACACTCTTGTCTATTCCATACTCTCTTGAGACTTCCTTGTTGGTCAACAATCTATCTAAAATAAAAATGTTCTTTAAAAATATTCAAGAAACCTGCCACCACCATGCTCTGGAGGAGAGAATTCCACAGATTCATGATCCTCTAAGAGAAAAAAAATACTCACCTCTATTTTAAATAAGAAATCCCTTATTTTTAATCTATGTCCTTTAATTGTCTCTCACCAGGGGAAAACATCCTCTCAGCACCCACCCAGTCAAATCCCCTCAAGATCTTGTATGATTCAGTGAGATTACTTCTCATCCTTTTAAATTCTACTGGTTACAGGCCAACCTATCCCTTATCTGAACTGCTTTTTATGAAGTTATATCCTATCCATAAATAAGAGAGACAAAACTGTACGCTATACTCCAGATGTGGTCTCACCAATTCCGTGTCTAACTGTAGCAAAACATCCCTACTTCTGTATAACAATCTCCCTTGTCATAAACAACAACATTCAATTTGCTTCTTTAACCACTTGTTGTATGCATACAAATCATTGCTCTCCATTATAAATAGTTATGGCTCCAATTCTGTTACCTGTGCCGTGTCAGTCATTATGTTTTATTCCTGTTTGTCATCTAATCTTCTAATTGTATTAATATGTTACTGCCTAAAACATTAGGTATTACTTTGTGTAGTAATGTTTAACAAAACAACTTATCGAATGCCTGCTGTAAATAGAATTACATCACATCTTAAAGTACCCCTTAATTCACCTTCAGCACTCCCTGTAAGCTGTGCAGGTGGGTGATGGTGCATTCACTGGGAAGCTGTGCACATACCAAATGGTGTGCAGATGCATGGCTTCTGCCACCCAAAGCCACTGCCACCGTGCACTTCGGAGGTCTGGGCAGTGGCAAAAAAAAAGAAATGTTGCACAACTTATTTGATACTCCTCTTTTACAAAACCACATTGATTCTACCTGTCTTGATGTTTTCTAATATTAATAATGGATTTCAGTAACTTTTCTATGAGCAATGTTAAGCTAAATTATATGCAGCCTCTTGCTTTCTGTTTTCCTTTGATTAGAAGTTATATTTACTACCTTCCAATCTGATGGAACCTTTTTGTCAGCTAGGGGATCTTAAAAAGTTAGTACTCATATATAGTAGACATTTCTTTTAAGACTATGGATGAACTCTATTGGGAGCTGGGTACTTGCAATTCTTCAGTTCAAATCAGTTTTCCAGTACCCTTTCCTTGATGATTGTGATTGTTTTAACTTACTTCCATCCTTTCACCTCTTGATTTATTAGTAATTCTTGGATGTTGTCTGTGACTTCCACAGTGAAGATAGATTCAACGTATCAATTCAATTTATCCATCATTTTTTTATTTTCCATTATTAATTACACAATCTTTCAAGAGGACTTTGCACACTTTGGTTACCCTTTTCTTTTTAAATAAGTGTTGAAAATGCATCTAGTTTTATATTTCTAAACAACTTCCTCACGTTCTAGTTTCTTAGTCATTTTTTAAACCATTCTTTGCTTTTTTAACATTCTGTTCAAACATCTACTGTGTATTAATCTTTGTGAAATTATATGCTTTTTCTTTCAATTTAATGCTGTCTTGAACTTGCTTAGTTAGCTGCAAATGGTGTGTCTTTCCCCTGAAGTCTTTCTTTCTCTGCAGACCTATTTCAGACCTAGCTCTGTTCATGTACCCTTATAATTGCCCTTGTTTAAGTTTAGAACATTCATTCTTATACCCATTGTTCTCCTCAAACAGAAAATCAATCAAGCTATGATCCATGCCACCTAGGGAGCTCCTTTACTATGATGCCTAATCTTATTGCATATTACCAAATCTAGTTGACTCCACAACTTGTTGCTGGAAGAAACTATTCCAAAAGTACAATATGAACTTCAACCTGCTTCTGCTAATCTGCTTCATTCAATCAATCTGTTTGTAAATTAAAATTACCCATGTTTATCACCAGGCATTTCTCTCAAACCTTGATTATTTTGTTCGATGTACCCATTATACAGTGTGAATACTGTTAGGGGATCCATGACCTTCTCTCACAAAAGATTTCTTTGCGCTTTCTTATTTCTAGCCAAACATCTGATAGCTTGATTTTTAGTTCTAAGGTTATTTCTCTGTTGTGTTATGGCCACTTTTAATTAACAGAGCTAACTCTCCATCTTCTCATTGCTTCCTGTCCTTCTGAGATGGCAGGTAACCTTGAATATTCAGGACCTAAGCTTTGTTGTTTCACAGCCCAGTCTCTGTAATAGCTGTCAGATCATAGTAGTTTATTTCAATTTGAACAGACCAATCCGTTTTATTATGCCCCACCATTCCACAAGCCCCCTCAAAATGTATAAAATCCCAATGAGACCACAAAGGTGACTAATTTGCCTGACTGACTGCTACTCAGGGTCGAAAAGGGTGGCGCTGGAAAAGCACAGCAGGTCAGGCAGCATCCTAGGAGCAGGAGAGTCGATGTTTCAGGCATAAGCCCTTTATCAGCACCACCCTTTTTGACTCTGACTCTCCAGCATCTGCAGTCCTCATTTTCTCCTGCTACTCAGGACCAGAGTAATTAATTTCAGTTTTTGTGATCAACAGAAAATAACACTATTTACTGTAGCATATGTAACTTTAATAAATTATTTCTTTTCTCTGCCATTTATCTTGTATGCCATCATTCCTGTCACTAGCTACCTGATGAAGGAACAGCGCTCCGAAAGTTTGTACTTAAAAATAAACCCGTTGTACTATAGCCTTGGTGTTGTGTGACTTTAAACTTTGTCCACCCGAGTCCAAAACCAGCACCTCTACATCATGACCAGTCCCCTCAGTTGAACATAAAATATCCAATGGTGACTATTTGAAAGAAGATCAGGCAAGTTATTACTTATGAAAAATGGTTAATGCTTCAATTTGATGACCTTTCATTTCCTGATTAGTGAATCAATCTGAAACATGAATTCTATTTCCCTCTCCAAAGATGCTGCCTGATCTGCTGAGTATTTTCAGCATTTTCTCCTTCAGATTTCCAGCATACGTTATGTTTTACTTTTGAGTTATTTCAGATATCCTGGCCATTATTTATCCACAATCATCATAATTAAAGTGAGATTATCTGGTCAGTATCACACTGCTGTTTGGCAACTTTGAATGCACAGTTAAGCTGGGGAATTCCTGTATTACAACTTCAAAAGAATCGTTGGATTGTAAAAGTCTGTGTAAAATGCAAAATGTTCTTGGTTTCTATTCATTGGTTATGGGCTTACTCACTCATTTAAGTGGTTTGTTGTTTGCTTCTTCATCTCTTTCAGCCGCTTTTCCTCTTCGTTCTCTCCTCCCGCAGCAGAATGTCTCCATTCCTCAATCATATCCCCACCTGTCCTTTAGCCCAAAACCATTTAAATGTACCTGTGCCAATTTGAGCAGTGCATTGAACATGCTCTGGTGTCTTCAATAAACTCCGGACTTTAAAAAAACCTTTAGTTGTTTTATCCAGTTGATCTCTGGATAGTCAAAACTCCCCATTCTGATATTTCTACTATACTGTTTCTGCATAGCACACTGAACTGTCAGGAGATTATTCCCTCATTTTGAACGACTGAACCATCTGTAAAATATTTGAAATGATTTAGCACTGATCATTTTAGCTCAAAATGCACAGACTGGTAATGTCGTCCTTTTCTAATGCTGAAGTCCTTTCAGTCAATGATTCTCTACCCTCTGTTTTGCTTTAATTGACATTTTGAAAAGAAGGCAAATTCTCACCCAGAATGTTTAGTTTTTAATCACAATCTGGGTGAAACTTAGTATCAGCTACGTGCAGTAGTGATAATGTTACAGAATTAATAATATGGGGAATACAGGTTCAAATCCAAAAATGAAGTTTGAAAATTTGAATTTACTTTAAAACAAATCTGGAAATTTACTATCAGAGAAAAGATGGACTTGTATGCTATTAAATGTGGTTTGTAATTTGTCTACCTGGGTTTAATCTATTCCCCTTCAGAGTAAGAAGCGTCAGTATGACCATGAAATTGAAAACTTGGAACGGCAGCAGAAACAGACAATTGAGCGTCTTGAACAAGACCACACTACCCGCTTGCGAGATGAAGCAAAGAGGATCAAATCCGACCAGGAAAAGGAGCTGTCAAAATTCCAGAGCATTTTAAAAAATCGCAAAAAAGAGGTAAGACTCAACATTGGAAGAGAGAATGCAATTTGCTAACATGTAGTGCAGGTTGATGCACTGTCCAAAGGAAAGTAGTGGTGGTCATTACACAGCCAGCCGGGGTATCAGTGCAGCTGGTGCACAGGTCAGTGTGAGAGAGTGGAACAAGTGATGCATGGTCCAGAGTGACATTGGAGGTAATAATCATCACAGTGCACCCCTTAACTAGTGGCAAAGTAGTTGTATAAAGGACTGGTATAAAGTCCAGGACAGTTAGAGGCCTGTATATGGCAATTCCTGCTTTTCCAAAGTGCACTGTCTTGATTAATAGTCTCAAACATTGCAATGGGCAGTGTTTATACTACAAGTCCCAACTATTATTTTCTGCAGTTCGTTCCTTGAAAGATTCAATATCACATTGTTCCTCACAGAGTGAGGAGTAAACGTGATACAAAATGGATGAGATTTGCCAAAACACTCACTTGGTGGTCCAGAGCTTGAATCTTGCTCAAAAGAGATTTGTTGTCAAAGCTTTTTGCCTTACACTTATACAAATGTAAGAGTGCCAAATTTCAAAACATCAGAATCATATACACCACAGGAGAAAAGGAGTGTTGATTGGTTGGCAAGTTGACTTGTTTGGCCATGGTGTTGCTATAAATAGAACACCTGAAAAACCATAGGCACCCCAAGCTCCCTGGGAATTCAAAAATGCTTTCTCCATGGCAAAGCATTGGTCAATCAGAGTTGATTTGAAAACCAGTTAGCACCAGTTTATACCCTTTCCGATGGTATACACTTTCAACACTGAACTGCAAATTAGTGTTAGACCTGGGACACATTCCAGCTGTTTCAGAGTATGTGAATCAGATGTTCACTAAAACATGTTGCAATGTTGCCATTTCAAACTACTCTATGTAGTGGAGACAATTAGTTGTGACTGTACCTTTAACTTTCTGATTTACCTGTCACTGTCTAAATCTATACTACAGACTAACTCTGCTGGTTGATGGGTAAATTTCCTGCACAGACGTATTCTCCATCTCTGCAATTCTATATTTAATTCCTTAAGATAAATGTGTATAAATTCGAATGTAAGCCAAATTTTCCAGTTGGTCAGTAACAAATGTTGAGCTATGTGTGAAGCTGAGAGCCAAGACAGCTTGATATATTGGGATAGTAGATGTATTCAATTAAGAATAGTTGGCATAAGGGTAAATCATCTAGGTGCCAAAATATTAGTTTTTATTTTGAGAGTGACCTCACTAGGGCTTAACCCTAAACCTATCGCACATTCTAATCAGCCTGGGCTCCTAACATTTATCAACTGTTTTTTTTCTGTGATGGCCAGGCTGGTGAACAAAAAATATTCAAAGGTAACATAGAACCAATGTGTTTCAATAGCATGTTGATTTCAGTAAGTTCATGTGTGAAGAGTGTTTGCTTATTCCATATTCTGGTGAGCTGTTCAGGCACTCCAGCAGAATTAGCAAATTCAGGAGAACAAGGGAGGTATTAGAGGAGAATCATGGTTCAACCAACAAAATGTAGTCAGTTTGAAGCAAATATGTGTAATACAATAAAACAGCCCATCAAATCAGAAATCAGTTCATGTCAGAGTAATCGATCCCACCAGATTGGAGATCAGTTGATGTCGTAGAAACATTAAAAAGTAGAAGCAAGAGTTGGCCACTTGGTTAGCCATATTACCCTTCTCTGCCATTCAATATGATCATGACTGATTCTGTATCTCAATGCCATATTCCCACTTATCCCCTGTACCCCTTGGTGTCGTTTACCCTCATCTCCATCTGAAATGATTTACCCTGAGACTATCCTCAGGTTTTAGATTCTCTATACAGGGAAACCATCTCCTTGCATCTAGTCTGTCCAACCCTTGTAGAAGTTTGTGTTTTAATCAAAACTCCCTGTAATTTCTAAATGCTCGTGAATACGGACCCAAATGAACCAATCTCTCCTCATGGAATGGTATCAGCTGAGTGAACCTCTGCTGCATTTCTTCTATAGCAAGTATATTCTTAGCTTGCAATACTCCAGATGTTGGCAAACCAAATCCAGTGTAACTGCAGAAAGTCATCCCTTCTTTAAAACTTAAGTGCTCTTGCAATGATGGTGAACATATCGTTTGCCTTCCTAATTGCTTGCTGCACCTGCTTGTTTATTTTCATCCACACTTCCCATTAAATCTCATATAAACCACACTCTTCCTTTCTGTTTTTCACCACTTTTTACTGCATCGGTCACGTGTTTACCCATTCACTCAAAATGTCTACAACACCTTGAAGCTTACTTGCATCCTCCTTGCAACTCTCGATCCTGTCCAGTTTTTTGTCATCACCAAACTTGGAAACATTGTATTTAGTTCCTTCATCCATGTAAATTTGACATTGCATTAATGGCTGGGGACCATGCACTAGATCTTGCAGTATTCCACAAGTCACTGCCTGCCGCTCAGAGAAAGACCCATTTATTTCCACTCTCTGTTTTCTTGTCTCAAACAATTCTCAATATATGCTAGTATATCATCCCTGTCCCATGTGCTTTAACTTCTTGTCAAGAATCTTATCAAAAACTTTCCAAAATATACCACATCCAGCGGTTCTCCCTTATCTATTTTACTAGTTTACATTCTAAACAAAACTTCAGTAAGTTTAAGTGAGCCAGAGTAATAGGTTCAACCATAGAGTCATAGAGATGTACAGCATGGAAACAGACCCTCCGGTCTAACCAGGTAGCTGTGGGAGTCGGTGGGTTTGTAAAAAATGTCAGTGTCAAGTCGGTCGTCATTAATGGAGATGGAGAGGTCCAGGAAGGGGAGGGAGGTGTCAGAGATGGTCCAGGTAAATTTAAGGTCAGGGTGGAATGTGTTGGTGAAGTTGATGAATTGCTCAACCTCCTCACGGGAGCACGAGATGGCACCAATGCAGTCATCAATGTAGCAGAGGAAGAGGTGGGGAATGGTGACGGTGTAATTACGGAAGATCAACTGCTCTACGTAGCCAACAAAGAGACAGGCATAGCTGGGGCCCATACGTGTGCCCAGGGCTAC
>NC_057731.1:43020632-43055834 GCF_004010195.1 Chiloscyllium plagiosum | reverse complement strand
CACCAATCAACCACACCGCCCCGTGGCCCAACATTTCAACTCCCCCTCCCACTCTGCCGAGGACATGGAGGTCCTGGGCCTCCTTCACCGCCACTCCCTCACCACCAGATGCCTGGAGGTCAAACGCCTCATCTTCCGCCTCGGAACACTTCAACCCCAGGGCATCAATGTGGACTTCAACAGTTTCCTCATTTCCCCTCACCCTCGTTCTAAACTTCCAGCTCAGCACTGTACCCATGACTTGTCCGGACTTGTTCTACCTGCCTATCTCCTTTTCCACCTATCCACTCCACCCTCTCCTCCCTGACCTATCACCTTCATCCCCTCCCCCACTCACCCATTGTATTCTATGCTACTTCTGCCCACCCCCATCCTCCTCTCACTTATCTCTCCACGCTCCAGCCTCACTGCCTTTATTCCTGATGAAGGGCTTTTGCCTGAAACGTCGATTTCGAAGCTCCTTGGATGCTGCCTGAATTGCTGTGCTCTTCCAGCACCACTAATCCAAATCTGGTTTCCAGCATCTGCAGTCATTGTTTTTACCTGAGTAGATCAAGTGTCAGTGGGGAAAACCTGAGTAAAAATGATCAAAAACAAAAATTGCTGGAGACCCTCAAGGGTCACCGGACTCAAAACCTTTTATTGTCTCCACAGATACTAGCAGCCCTGCTGAGTTTCTCCAGCAATTTCTGTTTTTGTTTGTTTCAAGTCTCCAGCATTCATAGTTCTTTATTTTTGAGTGAAAGTGATCACCGCATAATAAGGTTTAGGATGACTGTGGAAGAAGATGAAAAACAATTTAGAGTAAGAATAATTAATTGTTGGGAAGCCAACTTCAGTGGGGCAAGAACTGATCTAATTAACATCAAGTTTGGCAGTAAAAGCAACAGCTCAACAATGGACTACCTTGGGCAGGAAAGTGGATTATTTGATTAGCTATATCTCAACGAATGGCACAACGAACAGACTTGATGAGCTGAATGGCTTACTTCTACTCCTACATCTTAGTCTTCTGAACAGAGACTGGTAGCTAACATAAAAGAGAATCTTAAACTTTTCTAAAGGTGTATTACTGGTAAAAAGGTCGCAAAAGGAGGAGCAGGAAGTGGAGTTACACGTGGAAATAGCACTGGCTGAAGTATTCAGCAAATGCTTTGCATCTGTGTTTACTAAGGAAGGCGCTATCCAGGCCATGAAGATAGAGAACAAATTCAATCATGTGCAGAGTATAACAGTAATGACACATAGATATTTGATAAAGTCTCTAACCTAAAAGTTGACAAGGTACTGGAGCACATGAGTTGTATCCAAGGATCCTAAAGGAAATGAGATTGGAAGTTGCAGAGACATTGGCAGTAATTTTTCAGACTTCCTTCGACACCGGTACGGTTCCAGAATACTAGAAAGCTGTAAAAAGAGTGTAAAGATAATCCAAGCAACTAAAGACCAATTAGAAAGTGAGGACTGCAGATGCTGGAGATCAGAGCTGAAAAATGTGTTGCTGGAAAAGTGCAGCAGGTCAGCAGCATCTAAGGAGCAGGAGAATCGGCGTTTCGGGCATAAGCCCTTCTTCAGGAATGAGGAAGGTGTGCCAAGCAGGCTAAGATAAAAGGTAGGGAAGAGGGACTTGGGGGAGGGGCATTGGGAATGCGATAGGTGGAAGGAGGTTAAGGAGAGGGTGATAGGCCGGAGAGGGGGTGGGGGCGGAGAAGTCGGGAAGAAGATTGCAGGTCAAGAAGGTGGTGCTGAGTCCGAGGGTTGGGACTGAGATAAGGTGGGGGGAGGGGAAATGAGGAAGCTGGAGAAATCTGCATTCATCCCTAGTGGTTGGAGGGTTCCGAAGTGGAAGATGAGGCGCTCTTCCTCCAGGTGTTGTGTTGCCATGGTCTGGCGATGGAGGAGGCCAAGGACTTGCATGTCCTTGGCGGAGTGGGAGGGGGAGTTCAAGTGTTCCGTCACGGGGCGGTTGGGTTGGTTGGTGCGGGTGTCCCTCAGGTGTTCTCTGAAACGTTCCGCAAGTAGGCGGCCTGTCTCCCCAATGTAGAGGAGGCCACATCGGGTGCAGCAGATGCAGTAAATGATGTGTGTGGAGGTGCAGGTGAATTTGTAACGGATGTGGAAGGATCCCTTGGGGCATTGGAGGGAAGTGAGGGGGGAGGTGTGGGCGCAAGTTTTGCATTTCTTGCAGTTGCAGGGGAAGGTGCCGGGAGTGGAGGTTGCCTTAATGGGGGGTGTGGTCTTGACGAGGGAGTCGCGGAGGGAGTGGTCTTTCCGGAACGCTGATAGGGGAGGGGAGGGAAATATATCCTTGGTGGTGAGGTCTGTTTGGAGGTGGCGGAAATGACGAAGGATGATACGATGTATCTGGAGGTTGGTGGGGTGGTAGGTGAAGACCAGTGGGGTTCTGTCCTGGTGGCGATTAGAGGGGCGAGGTTCAAGGTCGGAGGAGCGGGAAGTGGAAGAGATGCAGTGGAGAGCATCGTCAACCACGTCTGAGGGGAAATTGTGGTCTTTGAAGAAAGAGGCCATCTGGGTTGTTTGGTATTGGAATTGGTCCTCCTAGGAGCAGAGGCGAAGGAATTGGGAATATGCGATGGCGTTTTTACAGGGGGCAGGGTGGGAGGAGGTGTAATCTAGGTAGCTGTGGGAGTCGGTTGGTTTATAGTAAATGTCCGTGTTGATTCGGTTGCCCGAGTTAGAAATGGAGAGGTCTGGGAAGGGGAGGGAGGAGTCTGAGATGGTCCAGGTAAATTTGAGGTTGGGGTGGAAGATGTTGGTAAAGTGGATGAACTGTTCAACCTCGTGGGAGCACGAGGCAGCGCCGATACAGTCATCAATGTAGCGGAGGAAAAGGTGGGGGGTGGTGCCAGTGTAGCTGCGGAAGATGGACTGTTCCACATATCCGACGAAGACCTCTCCATTTCTATTTCGGGCGACCGACTCAACACGGACATTTACATCGTATCATCCTTCGTCATTTCTGCCACCTCCAAACAGACCCCACCACCAAGGATATATTTCCCTCCCCTCCCCTATCAGCATTCTGGAAAGACCACTCCTTGGATGCTCCCTGACCTGCTGCGCTTTTCCAGCAACACATTTTTCAACTAAAGACCAATGCGTTTCACGTTTGTTTGGAATCTTCTAGGACAAAATCAGTAGTTACATGAACAAATGTGGATTAATTATGAAAAGCCAGCATGAATCTGAAGGGAAATTGTATATAGCTATTTTGCTGGAGATTTTAGAAGAGATAATAACATAGTGGGTTGATGAGGACAATGCTTTTGATGTGGACTTCAGAAAATATTTGATTACAGTGCCACACAACAAACTTCTGAGCAAAGTTGGAGCCCATGAGGTGGATGGTATGGTAGTAACTGGTTATGAAGTTGACTTAGTGTAAGGAATCAGGAGTAAAATTTAATGGATGTTTTTCAGGCTTGGATAAGGTTTGGAATTCTCCGGTCAGTGTTGGTTTTTCTGAAGTTTATTAATAATCTAGACCTGTATAGGCCACAATTTGTGGGCGGCACGGTGGCACAGTGGTTAGCACTGCTGCCTCACAGCACCAGAGACCCGGGTTCAATTCCCGCCTCAGGCGACTGACTGTGTGGAGTTTGCACATTCTCCCCGTGTCTGCATGGGTTTCCTCCGGGTGCTCCGGTTTCCTCCCACAGTCCAAAGATGTGCAGGTCAGGTGAATTGGCCATGCTAAATTGCCCATAGTGTTAGGTAAGGGGTAAATGTAGGGGTATGGGTGGGTTGCGCTTCGGCGGGGCAGTGTGGACTTGTTGGGCCGAAGGGCCTGTTTCCACACTGTAAGTAATCTAATCTAATGTAATTCAAAATTTGTGGATGATGCAAACCTGGAAGCATTGTAAACTGGGCAAAGCCAGTGTAGTTGTTCAGAAGGACATAGGCAGTTGGCGAAGTGGGCAGGTAGGTGACGGGTGAAGTTCATTTTGGATAAGTTTGAGGATAAATTTTATTAGGAAAATCAAGGAGAGAGAATATAAAATGAATGGTTCAAATCCAAAGGGATTGTAGGAAAAGAGGACCCAGGAGGTATTTCGTAGGAAAGTGGCAGGGCAGGTTGAAACAACAGTAAATAAAAAAAACAATATTATTTATTAGTAAATGTATTAATATTATTAAATAGGAGGATAACATATCAGACCACTTGTATAAGTTACAGTTTTTCCTCACTTAGAATATTGCATCCAGTTCGGGTTGCTGCAAAATATATACAGGTACAGGCATTTGAGAAAGTGCAGAAGAGTTTTAAAAATTTAGCTGCAAGGATGAAGGTTTTCAGTTGCAAAGGTAGATTAGGAGAAGCTGGGACTGCTGTGCTAGAGAAAAGAGAGCTGATTAGAGTCAAAAAGCTGTACAGCATTGAAACGGACACTTTGGTCCAACTCATCCAGGCTGACCAGATATCCTAAATTAATCTAGTCTCATTTGCTATCATTTGACCCAGATGTCTCTAAACCTTTCCTATTACTATACCCATCTAGATGCCTTTTAAATTTTGTAATTGTACCAGCCTCCACCATTTCCTCTGGCAGCTCATTCCATACATGCACCATCCTCTGCGTGAAAAAGTTGCCCGTTAGGTCCCTTTTAAGTTTCTCCCCTTCCAACTTAAACCTCTGCCTTGTAGTTTGGACTCTGCTACCCTGCAGAAAATATCTTATCTATTCACCCTTTCTGTGTCCTCATGATTTTATAAACTTCTATAAGGTCACCCCTCCGCCTCTGATGCTTTCGGGAAAATAGCCCCAACTTATTCAGTCTCTCCCAATAACTCAGATCCTCCAACCCTGGCAACGTCCGTGTAAATCTTTCCTGAATGCTTTCATGTTTCACAACATCCTTCCTTGTAGCAGAGAGACCAGAATTTAATGTAGTATTCCAAGAGTTTGAAGTTTCTAAAATTATTAAAGGTTTAGACATATTAATTAAGGAATATTCCCACCCATGAAAGGATTGAGAAGAAGATGGCACAAATTTAAAGTAATTAGTAAAAGAAGAAAAAGTGTAATGAAATAAAGCTTTTTCACACAGTGAGTAATTAGGCTCTGGAATTCATTGCCAAGGATAGAACAGTTTCAGTTGAGGGAGTGAGGCTGATAACTGAAAAAGAACATTTTGCAGGGTTACAGAGAAAAAGCAGGAGAGTGGTACTAATTGAGATTCTTGTATTGAGAGCTGCTGCAAACACAGTGGGCTGAATGGTCTCCTTCCTGCACCTTTTTTTGTGTACAGAATTCTGTGATTCTGTAATAATACCACAAGATCAGAGATCAGCCTATAATAGAGGAATAGAGACTAACCCATTTAAGATCAGTGTGGATGACGGGACATTTTTGATGTTATACTATTCAGTAGCATGCATCGTCTGGCTTTATATGTAGCTATACACAATTTACTTTTCTTTAAGATTTCCCTAATTATCGGTACCTGAAACTCTGGTTTCTTGGAAATCCTCCACAATAACAGCTGGGTTGATTTGTCCAAAGTCATTTGGTGTCTGAGCTGTTCTAAATATCTTACATGTCTATGGTGTCATTGATAACTGTCTTTTTTTTCTTTGCATTAACTCAAGTCTGTTGTCACTATTTTTCACACTTTGGAAATGGTCTCTTGGCAACACAGTACCCAGCTGGCAAGAAAGACTATTATTCATTCATTCATTCGCTGGCTAGGCCAGCACTTACTGCCCAGAGTGCAGTTAAGAGTCAGCCATAGTGCTATGGGTCTGGAGTCACATGTAGGTCAGACAAGGTAAGGAATGCAGATGTCCTTCCCTGAAGGATATTAGTGAGCCAGATTTGGTTTTTCCAACAATTAATAATGGCTTCATAGTCATCGGTAGATTCTTAATTGCAGATTTTCTTTTATTGAATTCAAATTCCACCATCTGCCATGGCGAACTTGTGTCCCCAGAATATTAGCTGAGTTTCTAGATTAATAGTCTAGCGATAATACCACTAGGCAATTGCTTCCCCTACCTGCCTTTGACCATCAGTGAATGGCCAGCCCTGGCCAGTTGCTTTCCTAGGTGCTGTTTGTGATCTATCTACATGCATGCTATGTTAGGCAGCCAGCTCCCTTGGGACATGTTTGCCAATCTGATACTTTCCTTTCGATAATCTAACCTTTTTTCTCGTTGCATGGTGAGCTCTGGGGAACACCTTTGAAGGGCAGTCTCACCCTGTCAGCTCATGGCTTAACTTTCATCTCTGTCTAACCTGGCAATCAGTTCTTTCGAAGTCTTCAAGACAAATGGCAACACTGTTACTGAACAAGGACAGAGGGATTTGTATGCCTTCTGTGGTTAGACAATGTAAGGTGACCATAAAAATGTAGTTACGTTGACCCCTGAAGTGCTTTAATATTGTATATTGATGGTTATCGTGTATAACTGTGGTAAAACTTTGTGATTAATACACTAGAAGTTCTGGGTGATGTGATATATCTAATCTGAGACTAGCTAAATGATTGGAGAGACACTATAAAGTCTGGGTAATTGGATGTGCTGTCACTTTCATATGTTTGCAGAGCCTGGAGTGTTACATCCATTACAAGGGTCCTGTCCTCCTGTTCTACTTTGCCATTCTCCAATGGTGTATGCGCTATTTGGAAATGGCAATTTATACCTATGTTAAATATTGTCTACACTGAATATAGTTTGTGCCCACTATCAGCCTGCTCCCTGTACTGAACCCACCAGCTATTCCCACTTCCTGTTTTTCTCAGCTCTCAGGACCTGGCTATAATTCACTATCACCCTCCTGTTTTTGCTCTTAAATGAGCAGAGAAAATTGCAACATTAAGATTCCTCAGGCATACAAGGGTGAAGTTGGGAGTCCAGGCATTGTTCAGTCCCAGATCAACAAATGTAAACCTAGAGAAGAAAGGAGCAGGAATAGGCCATTTGACCCTTCGAGTCTGCTCCACCATTTAATCTGATTATGTTTAATCGTTAAATTCAATAGCCTCAATCCGCGCTCTTCCCCCCCCCCCGCCAATCCCCAAATCCCTTGATCCATTTAGCCACAAGAGCTGTATCTAACTTCTTGAAGACACAATGTTTGTTTTTGCCTCAACCACTTTCTATGTTAGTGAATTCCACAGGCTCACCACTCTCTGGGTGAAAAATTATTCTCAGCTCCAACCGAAAAGATTCATCCCTTATCTTTAAAACTGTGACCTCTGTTTCTCGATGACTACACCACAGGGGAAATGCTGCCTGAATCTAACCTACCTGCACCTCCCCCCCCACCCCCGACCCTCACGCCATTCTTCTAAACTCCATGAATACATTACAAACATTATTTGTGACCTTCTCAATTTAAAACAAAACCAAGTATTTCAATTCAAGGAAGGAGAGTACTACTCCTAACAACAGGACATCCTATGCAACTCGGGTATGGGAGGATCTCTGGATGTGGAACCATTATCAGATATTGTATACTGCCAACAGAACAAAAGCAAAATAAAATAAAACTTCCTTCCATGCAGATATGGTTCAGACTTGGCTCCAAGAGGATTTTGATTATTGAAACTTAAATTTAAATTTCCTTGGATAAATCCTAATCAACTTGTGTCTGGATGAGGGAGGCCATTCATCACATTCTGGCCTGTTCTCAAAAGAAGTTGCATAATTTTAAAACTAGATGCCTATAATATAATTGATATATTGCTCCCATTGCACTCCCTAGATCACCTTCCTTGTGCTGATCATTTTGTAAATAATATCCAGACATCAGTATTTAGTTTGGCTTTGAGCAGAGCTATGTGGTCGGGGCTCACCATGTTCAAGGCTGCTGTGTGTTTTATCATGGTACTGATGGGTCATCAAGTGTAAATTTGGAAGAATGACTTTGAGAATAAGCTATGGCATAATATAAATAGAGAGCTTTACCTGTATCTAACCACATGCTATTCCTATGCTTGGTGTACTTGATGAGGACGGCAGCTTTACTCTGTATCTGACCCTTGGCCTGCTGTATCTGCCGTGGGAAGCTACTGAGGCCAAGGAACACCTGATGCAGGTACTAATCTCAAGGCAGGATGATATTGTTTCCCCAAAATGTCCAGTTTATTCAAAGACCAATACCTCTCTAGCCTTGTTGTGAGCGGTTCAATTTGTACAGGTAAGTCTTGTATGGATTGAGATCATAAAATGATGCTTTGTTACATTGTCTTGTTAATGAAAGACTGGTATCAGAGACAGATGTATTTGTGTTGGTCACATTGCTTGTAACATTGGTAAGCATTAAAGTTTGATTTTCACATTAAATCAGTGATACCATGCCTACTGTCCCCAGTTTGCCCAAATTTTGAGAAAGAAGTCCGTCTCTGGTACTAGGCTATCACTGCTTTACTGTTATTGTTACTGTTAATATTTTATCAGCTTGTCTTTGTTACTGTTTTTTGTTATTTAAGTTCTACATATTTTACACCTTTTTTTTGGTTGAGTGCTTTGCCTTCCCAACTGGGATTTGGGGGTGTGGTGGTGGTGTGTCTGAGTGGCAGGTGGTGATTCCAGATCTTTCTTTATCTGCAATAACCTAGGCAATGGAGTTGCTTGGTGTGATATCAAAATAATTGAATGGACTTCAGTTAAAACCCTAAATTCAGTGACCTTAAATTGTAATGTTACAGACCAAGAAAAGTATCATTTGCATTAATAGTTTTTCCAATTGGAAAATACAACTTAGAAAATTTACAATGTTGAAGAGCATGACGGCTACTCTGAGTATGTTTCAGACTGTTTTGCTTGTTACAGTCCTCTCATTCTGAGGTTTGGAAAGATAAGCCATCACCGAATGATGTTCTGCCCCCTTGCTCTAGGGTGTAGGTGAAACTACAACCAGTATCCCTCCACATCAAGTCTTTTACCACCTATTTTGGCTTGCTGCTAACAATGGTCATGAAGAATGTTCTAAGCCTATTTGTGCCACCTGCCTATTGAAAGAGTAAAGTCAAGCGAGAGGTGGAAGACGTAAAAAAACAATTGCAGTTCTCTGGAATGCCGAAGCACTATGCAATCATCTCACACTCTCTGTCACAACAAATCAAGTGGGTAGCAGCAGAACAATGAGTCTTCCTACACCATGATAGATTGGATAGTCTGAAACTGTAATCTTTTGACAAAGCCTAATCTAAGTTCTTTTACATACAGTTAATCCAGCTACACACCAAGCAACTGCATTTTCTGCCTTAGGCTTATCCTGGAGCAGTCTCTTCACCCACAGTTGTTCCTGCACAAGTCATATCCTTAACTTTGTAGCTGCCTGTCGTCTTACTCTACTAACCCTGGTATAATGTTTGCAATCCTACATTTCAGTAATTAATGGAAGCACAAGCTTTCAATCAGAAAAAGACCTCTGACTGCAAATAGAAAGGATTGAGTCTCCAAGCTGCTGACACTTTCCTTTGACATTTGTAGTTTTGATCTATAGCACTATTTTATGACTCATTCCTCACATTAACTTCTCCTTTGTTCCATGGTGAGTTCTCTAACGTGAGGCTTGGACCTTTTATGGGCAGCTGTTGGAAATGGGAATCTGCTGTATATATTTTGCTCTAGACTTTTGCCTTGAGTAGTAGACACCAAATGCTAAGCTTGTTATGTCCTGCAGCATCGTAACCTATCAGTGAAGAAGCTCACTTGCCCTTTAGATACTCAATATTCTGTTAGTCCAGAGGAGTTTCTGTTCTGGATATTTAATTCAAATATATTTCAGTCAGTTTTATTACATGCTGACAGGTAAAGTTGCTGCAAGCTAAACTATGCTGCTTTCTACAATTTCATATGACTTCTGTATTCAAAAAGGGTCCTTTTAATATGTGAGCTTTGAGAGTTTTATTTTGTGCAAAAAATGCTTATTTACATCCAAGACTCAAATATACTAACCAGTAACCTGGTCTCTAACTTCACAATGTCAGTCATGATTCAGTAGGCAGCATTCTCAAATTTCAGTTAAAAAAAGAGATCATAATTGCAAGCCCCCATCAAGAGATAGAGGGAATGCTACACTCTCATTGCTGCAACGTTTCGGGTAGAATGTTAAAGTGAGGTCTTGAATGGTGGAAGAGAGGACACAGCTTGCAGTTCTCTTGGTGTCCTGACAGATATTCATTTATCAACCAGAATCGCTCGCACATAATCGAATTATCAGATGATTGAAGTAGTCATCTCATTACTATTCGTGGGATCTTGGTCAGTGCAAAATAATTGCTAAATTTTCCTACAGTATAGGCATATAATTTAGAATTATTAATTGAATTATTTTGAAATGTTCCATATCTTTATCAAAGTTTATATTTGAAGTTGAAATCTTAGGCAACTGCCCAAGTTTTTTCAATGCTCACATGTTAAAATATGACAATCCTTTTTTACTTACTGCCTTTCTGAAGAAATCCCAAACTTAATCCTTTGCTAAACACCAGCTCTTATTTAACCCGGACTACTCTGTGACCTTTACTGCTGAATGCTTCCTTTATAAAAGGAATGTACTTCCCCCAACCCTCTGCATGCTTGTAGGTTAAAAATGAAGTGGATAAACTCCCCAGAGAACAGAGAAAAGAACAAATGAAACGAATTCGAGAGGAGCTTTCGCAGTCCTTGCATGCTCAGGTAATTAGCTGCTGACGTTACTCATCAACTCTGCAACTTTCCTTACTGACAAAAGCATGTCTGTCTGAGTAGAAATATTATCTGAAGCCAAGATGAACTACACTAATTAGTTAGTTGTGACCATAATTAGTTGAAGGTCAAAGATGCTACAGTTAATCCCTGTGTCCTTCCTTTGCTTGGAAACAGAGTTCCACTATTGGTCATTTTGCAAAAAAGCTATGTGAGGTGTATGTTTATGAGCATTTAATGAAGGAGGGAGCAGACTTAACTGTGATGCTGTTCTGTTATTATTTTGTGCTTATCCATGAAAAATATGCATTTCGATTAAACCCTGGAGAGTACTAGGTTTTTGAGGGTCCTGTATTTACTCGTAACTACCTCCAAGAGATGACGTGAGGATGTGTTATGTTTAGGAAAAAGTACCAATGCCCAGTGTTCTGAAACCAGGGACTGTATTGGGTTTACTTCAACAGAGGAAGGAGCTTACGTTTCAGTGAAACTGTCAGGGCAATACCAGAGTGTCATTGGAAATCTGAGATATAGAGTCATAGAGATGTACAGCACGGAAGCTGAGTCTCTTTGTCCAACATGTCCATGCCGGCCAGATATCCCAACCCAATCTAGTCCCTCGTCCCACGTGCCAGCACCCGGCCCATATCCCTCCAAACCCTTCCTATTCATATACCCATCCAGATGCCTTTTAAATGTTGCAATTGTACTCACCTCTACTGCTTCCTCTGGCAGCTCATTCCATGCATGTACCACCCTCTGTGTGAAAAAGTTGCCCCTTAGGTCTCTTTTATATCTTTCCCCTCTCACCCTAAACCTATGCCCTCTAATTCTGGACTCCCCCTGTTTTATAAATTCTCAAGGATCGGGTTCGCAGGAAAGTAGTCTGACACAGAACAGGAGAAAAGAACTGAGAGACGAGTTTGCTAGAATATAAGTATTTTATTCCCCGCAGTGTCGCCTCAACCAGGTCTCGTACTTACAACGGGACTGGTTTATACTCACTCTACATGTTACCGGAACTGGGAGCCGTCAGTTCTCGTAGAGCGGTTGCGGTAACATATTCATAATAAGATTCACACATGTATTGGGACATAATTTTAACCCTTTCACCACACCCCACACCAGGGAAGAGACTTTGTCTATTTACCCTGTCCATGCCCCTCATTACTTTATAAACCTCTATAAGGTCACCCCTCAGCCTCCGACGCTCCAGAGAGAACAGCTCCAGCCTATTCAACCTCTCCCTATAGCTCATATCCTCCAACCCTGGCAACATCTTTGTAAATCTTTTCTAAGCCATTTCAAGTTTCAGAACATCCTTCCAATAGGAAGGAGACCATAATTGCATGCAATATTCCAATAGTGGCCTAACCAATTCCTGTACAGCTGCAACATGACCTCCCGTCTCCTGTACTCAATACTCTGACCAATAAAGGAAAGCATACCAAATGCCTTCTTCACTATCCTATCTACCTGTGACTTCACTTTCAAGGAACTATGAACCTGCACTGCAAGGTCTCTTTGTTCAGCAACACTCCCTAGGACCTTACCATTAAGTGTATAAGTCCTGCTAAGATTTGCTTTCCCAAAATGCAGCAACTCACATTTATCTCAATTAAACTCCATCTGCCACTTCTTAGCCAATTGACCCATCTGATCAAGATCCTGTTGTAATCTGAGGTAACCTTCTTCGCCGTACACTACACCTCCAATTTTGGTGTCATCTGCAAACTTACTAACTATACCTCTTATGCTCACATCCAAATCATTTATATAAATGATGAAAAGTAGTAGACCCAGCACCGATCCAGTGGTCACAGGCTTCCAGTGAAAAGTGAAAAACAAGCCCCTACCACCACCCTCTGTCTTCTACCTTTGAGCCAGTTCTGTATCCAAATGGCTAGTTCTCCCTATTCCATGAGATCTAACTTTGCTAATCAGTCTCCCATGGGGAACCTTGTTGAATGCCTTACTGATGTCCATATAGATCACGTCCACCGCTCTGCTCTTTGTTACTACTTCAAAAAACTCAATCAAGTTTGTGGGACATGATTTGTCATGCACAAAACTATGTTGACTATCCATAATCAGTCCTTGCCTTTCCAAATACATGTACATTCTGTCCCTCAGGATTCCCTCCAACTTACCCACCACCGACATCAGGCTCACTGGACTATAGTTCTCTGACTTGTCCTTACCAGCCTTCTTAAACAGTGGCATTACGTTAGCCAACCTCCAGTCTTCCGGCACCTCGCCTCACCTCATCGAGGATACAAATATCTCAGCAAGGGGCTCAGCAAACACTTTCCTAGCTCCCCACAGATTTCTAGGGTACACCAGATCAGGTCCTGGGGATTTATCCACTTTTATGTGTTTCAAGACATCCAGCACTTCCTCCTCTGTGATATGGACACTTTTCAAGATGTCACCATCTATTTCCCTACATTCTATATTTTCCATGTCCTTTTCCACAGTAAATACTGATGCAAAATACAAATTTAGTATCTGCCCCATCTCCTGCTGAACTTTGAGGGGCCCTATACTCTCCCTAGTTACCCTTTTGTCCTTAACGTATTTGTAAGAACCTTTTGGATTCTCCTTAACTCTGTTTGTCAAAGCTATCTCATGTCCCCTTTTTGCTCTGCTGATTTCCCTCTTATGTATATTCTTTCTGCCTTTATACTCTTCTAAGGATTCATTCTATCTATCTACCCGATATATGTTTCCTTCTTTTGCTTAACCAAACCTCAACTTCTTTAGTCATCCAGCATTCCCTACACCTATCAGCCTTTCCTTTCACCCTATCAGGAATATACTGTATCTGGACTCGTTATCTCATTTCTGAAGGCTTCCCATTTTTCAGCCGACCCTTTACCTGCGAACATGTACCCTAAATCAGCTTTTGAAAGTTCTTGCCTAATACCATCAAAATTAACCTTCCTCCAATTTAGAACTTCAACTTTTAGCTCTGGCCTATCCTTTTCCATCACTGTTTTAAAACGAATAGAATTATGGTCGCTGGCCCCAAATGCTCCCCCACTGACACATCAGTCACTTGCCCTGCCTTATTTCCCAAGAGTAGGTCAATTTTGCACCTTCTCTAGTCGGAACATCCATATATTGAATCAGAAAGTTTTCTTGTATACCTTTAACAAATTCCTCTCCATCTAAACCCTTAATACTACGGCAGTCCCAGTTTATGTTTAGAACGTTAAAATCCCCTATTATAACCACCCTATTATTCTTACAGTTAACTGAGATTTCCTTACAAATTTGTTTCTCAATTTCCCTCTGACTATTAGGATGTCTATAATACAATCCCAATAAGGTGATCATCCCTTTCTTATTTCTCAGTTCAACCCAAATAACTTCCCTGGTTATATTTCCGGGAATATCCTCTCTCAGTACAGTAACTCCACTCTCCCTCCTCTCTTGCCTCCCTTTCTGTCCTCCCTGTAGTATTTGTATCCTGGAACATTAAGCTGCCAGTCCTGTCCATCCCTGAGCCACGTTTCTGTAATGGCTATGATATCCCAGTCCCATGTTCCTAATCATCCCCTGAATTCATCTGCCTTCCCTGTAGGGTTCTTGCAATGAAATAAATGCAGTTTAATTTATCAGTCCTACCTTGTTCTCTGCTTTGTCCCTGATTGCCCCGACTATTTAACTGTCGGCTTTTCCAACTGTACCAGTTTCAGATTGATTTCTTTCCTCACTATCTCCCTGGGTTTTTTACACACACACACACACACACACACACACACCCCACAACCTTAGTAGTTGAAATCCTTCTGAGTAGCTCTAGCAAATCTCCCTGCCAGTATGTTTGTCCCCTTCCAATTCAGGTGCAATCTGTCCTTCTTGTACAGGTCACTTCCACCCTAGAAGAGATTCCAATGATCCAAAAATGTGAATCCTTCTCCCATACACCAGCTCCTCAGCCATGCATTCATTTGTTCCATCCTCCTATTCTTACCCTCACTAGCTCGCAGCACCGGAAATAATCGAGATATTACTACTCTCGAGGATCTCCTTTTTAAATTCCTGCCTAACTCTCTATGTTCTCCTTTCAGAATCTCATCCTTTTCCCTTCCTATGTCATTGTTCCGATGTGTACAATGACCTCCTGCTGGTCCCTCTTCCCCCTTGAGAACATTCTGCACTGTCTCTGAGACATCCTTGATCCTGGCACCAGGGAGGCAACGTACCATTCTGATTTTTCGCTGCTGGCCACAGAAACATCTATCCGTGCCTCTGAGTAGAGAGTCCCCTTACAATTGATCTCTTGGAACCCAACGTACCCCTCATTGCATTAGAGCCAGTCTCAATACCAGAAACTTGGCTGTTTTTGTTACTTTCCCCTGAAAATCCATCACCCCCAACATTTTCCAAAACAACATGCTTGTTTGAAATGGGGATAGCCACAGAACTCTCCTGCACTACCTGCCTACCTCTCTTACCTTTACTGGAGCTAACCCATCTATGTGACTGTATCTGCAACTTTTTTGCCTTCCTATAACTGCCATCCATCACCTCCCCTTGCTATTGTAAATTCACATTGCCTCTAACTGTTTCACCAATCAATTCATTCGATCTGATAAGATTCGCAACCAACTGCATTTATTGCAGATATAATCCTCAGTAACCCTTACACTCTCCCTAAACTCCCACATCTGACAAGAAGAGCATATCACTCTACTAAAGGTAATTTTTGCTTCTTCCAATCTACAGACCCAGAAAATAGCACTGTCGTATTCCTCTACAAAACACTGCTCCAGGCTAACTTAATACTTAATGGCTTATTTTTAAGTTTAATTAAGAGACATATTGGCAAAAAAAAATGATAAAGAATAGTAGAATCTCCATCACTGTTATCCAACTTAATCCAATTTTATTGTTGGCAACAAATTTAATTTCCAATTTGAGATTGTAAGTATGGATATCTTAATATTAATGAAACTGTTTGGTGCACTGTAAATGTATCACCTTATTCTTCCAGAAGCTTTACTATTGATCACATATCAATTGAGAAATGAATTTTTTGACAACATTGTCTACTTTTATTTGCTTATATCTGTGCTTATCCCTTGAGAAGCTGCTGGTGATCAACTTCATTAAATGTGTGCATCCACAATGTAATGAAGGAAGTTCCAGGATTTTGTTTAGATTAGATTCACTACAGTGTGGAAACGGGCCCTTCAGCCCAACAAGTCCATAGCGATCCTCCGAAGAGCAACCCACCCAGATCCATTCCCCTACATTTACCCCGATCTAACACTACGGGCAATTTACCATGGCCAATTCACTTAACCTGCGCATCTTTGGATGGTGGGAGGAAACCGGAGCACCTGGAGGAAACCCATGCAGACACTGGGAAAATGTGCAAACTCCACACAGACAGTTGCCTGAGGCAGGAATTGAACCCAGGTCCCTGGCACTGTGAGGCAGCAGTGCTAACCACTGAGCCACCGTGGCCCAATAATAGTCAAGGAACAGCAATTCTGAATCAGGAAGTGTGCGACTTGGAGGGAAATTGATATGAGATGGTCTTCCCACATGTCTGCTGTTCTTGTTTGTCGAAGTTGAGGCTTTGGAAAGTGCTGTCAAAGGAGCCTGATGAATTACTACAGTATGCTTTGTAGATGGTACTAACTGCTCCCATGATGTGCCAGTGGTGATGGGAGTGAGTGATTAAAATGGTGGATAAAGTACTGATCAAATGTACTGCTGTATTCTGTAGCTCCTTTGCTGCTGTTGGAACTGCACATGTCCAGGCAATTGGAGATCTTAATCTTGACTTGTGCCTTCTAGATGGTAGACATATTTTTGGGAACTTAAGATATGAGTTACAGCAGAATTCTCAGTTTCTGACCTGAAGTTATAGTCACAGTATTTATATTAATGGTCCAGGTATATTTTGAGCTGTATAATTGGAGGATTTTGGTTGGAAGGAGTTAGGGATAGAAATCAGCAATAGCAATGCTGTTAAATGTTAAGGGGAGATGTTTAGATTACTATCTCCAACAAGAGATATTGTTCCTTGTCTGATGCAAATCTTATTTGCCACTTGGCAGACCTTTATCGGATATCTCGGTCTTGTGAAACATGGGCACTGTTTCACCAACTGAAGTGTCATTAATGGTAATTAATATTACCACTTCTGGCCTTATGAAAGAGGTTAAGGTTATTGATAGAGCGACTGGGATGATTTGGCCTAGGATTCTAGTTTGACAGTAGAAAGATATGCTAAAATCCTGAGATGCGATGTGGGGAAATCTTATATATCGTGTAAACAGTTGAGTATCTTGTCACTCTATTTCTCTCTTCAGATTAATTAGGCTGAATGACCTGTTACTGTGCTATGTATTCTCCTTAATTAGTCCTGTAACTCTGTTTAAGGACTATACACAATTTATTTGGAAGTATAAACCAGAAAATGGAAGTTCAGATTTTTTTCACAACTTGAAAGAAAAATGAAGCTGTGTAGTCATAATTGCTTTCTCAGAGCATATGAAACAAGCAGAATTTTGATACTTTCTTTTTGGACATGCCAACATCAGGTACCCAGCAAAGAGGTTTGGATTGAATGCAAGAGGCAGTTTGTCACTGAACTGAGCGAAGTCATTAGTTAGAACTGTGACCTGCAGAAAGCTTGCAGTAAGTGATATTGCATTCTTTTTATCTGTAAAATAAATAACACTCAAAGATTTGCAAGAAGAAAGAAAACTTATAATACAAGCCAAGACCTAGGTCCAACTGTCCAGGCTATGGATTGAAGATCACCACAGTCTATAACAATGTGATTTCGTCACCAAAACAACAAAAAAAAAGTCATTTCCCATTATTGATTGGACTCCTAGCCACTGATTTTGTGCCTTTTAGTGTGTATGTTTTCAATTTTTGATATTCCTAAAAAAAAACCTGTTAATCTCTGATCTGTTCTGTGTAGGTTTGGATTTAAAGGGAAGTTTAAGTTTCCATATCAAGTTTGTATTAAGAATAAGTTTTTTTTATTGATGAAACCTGGTGTGAGCGTTTTTCTCTTGAGATAATGGTCACAGTTAGTCATCCTGGAGGTTAAATTGGAGATATTTCACACTTGTAATGGCTGGAGAAATGGTGGGGCTTGATTTCCAGTGGACTATCTATCCAGAGTCTTGGCATATTTGAGAACCCAGTGGGATCTTTGAACGTGTTCCTGGTGTCATGATGAGATTAGATAAAGAAAAAGGACCAGATATCTGGTTTTACTGTAAAATTAGATGGCATTAGAAGCAACTAAAACTAGTCTGCAGACAGAGAAAATGACGTGGTTTATGAGATTTCACAAATGGTAAAGCCATTGAATAGACAAAGGAGTTAAAGGTGGTATTCCTTGCAAAATCTAAGGAAGAGATCATTAAAATATTAATACAGTATTTAGGATCTATGGAAATACAAGAGAGACCAGGTGCTCCCAGCAGTGAGTCATTTGGAGGCAGTTATAGTTGAGTTTCATGTTCAAGCTGCTTTACTGGCAAGCGATGATTCGGCTTGAGGTAGAAAAATAAAACAGTGGAATTGCAAAGCATGGAGATTAAAAGACTTGAACTTCAGAGAGAAGGATAGAGAATGAATTTGAAAGGCTGGAAACTACATTAAAGGGGAAGAAAAGAGAAATAAGAGAGAATTCTGGCTTAAAAAGTTGCACTTAAAGAAAATAGCCTCAGATGTCAGAGAAGGTTCTGATGAAGAAAACCCAATGCATTGTCTAAAGTACAGTAACAAAATGTCTAAATTTTTACAAGCTTAACCAAAATTTGAGGAAAAGGGGAATTTTTTAAAATCCCGTTTGAATAAGGGAGCAAAACAAATTAAATGGTCGAAGGAAAATTGGACTTTGCACATACAAAGCAAATTGACAATTAAAACAACTTAAATTTGCATATCACTGTCAGAATAGTTCCTATGAATTATGCAAAAATTGCTATTCTGCGTGTATGTGAGTTAGTTCCAGGCAAAAGTTTGAAAACTTAAGGGAACAGCTTGGAAAAACTTTAAATTTGAAAAGATAAAGCAAAGTATTTTTGACCAGTGGATTCAATACATATGAAGCTCTTGGTGGGATTATTCTTTTAGAAGAATTTAAAAACTCACTTACTTTAGTAATTCGAACTTATGTTGGAAGATCAGAGTATAGAAACTGTGAGACATGCAGCAGGAGTCACTGATGATCCTGAGCTTATCCATAAACATTTTTTGTTCCCATTATGCCATAGATCTGAGAAGGATTGAAGGTAGGAGAATGAAATCAAGTCAAGTACCAAGGTAGAGAAGGAACTACTGGGAATACCTCAAGATCTCCTCTTCCTCAGATCAGATGGGTTGTGAGTGTTATCATTGTCAGAAATTGGAACATTTCGTTCAGAATGTTAGAAGTTGTGCAAGAACCCCATGGGACTTGGGTTTATAAGACTGAGTTTGGAAAGGGAATTCAGATCAAATTGGCTTCTTTTAACTAAGGTTATGAAAAATGTAATCACTGGTGAGAGTGAAGGAAAGTGAGGTAGATGAGAGATTTTTTTTTTGCAAAAGGAATATCATACAGTTAAACCTACAACTATAAAGGAATTCAGAAGCTACATAAACTCTTCTGCTGGAGAGGAACCCAGCTTTTCCTCTAGAAAGGGCATTGAAAGCCAAAACTTTATTAAATGGGATAAGTGGAGAGTACAAACCATTCTGTGGTACAAAGCGCACTCCGAATGTCACTTGCCCCATCAAAGCCACAACTAGAATATGACAATAACAATATAGACACTTGCAGAGTTCTAATCTATTATGCTGCTTTCGTAACAAAATAGGAAATCTTGGCAGTTATTTGTTTCCTATGCTGAGAGAACCCGAGCCAATTCAGTATCTGATCAGCAGGTAGCAAAACAAATGGCTGACTTGCCTTTCCAAGCTATCATCTTGTGTGGGAAAAAGTTAGGTGAATTAACTCCTCAGTCGTTGGTAAGAATTTGGAGTCCATTATTAAGGATGAGATTGTAGAGCACATGAAAGTGCATTGTAAAATAGGGCTGAGTCAGCATGGCTTTGTCAAGAAGAGATTATGCCTGACAAATCTGTTGGAATTCTTCGAGGAGGTAAAGAGCAAGTTGGACAAAGGAGAGTCAGTGTACATTTTCTATTTAGATTTCCAGAAGGCTTTTGATAAGGTGCCACACAAGAGGCTACTACATCAGATAAGAACACATGGAGTTAGGGCAAGGTACTGGCACGGATAGAGGACTGGCTGACTGGCAGAAGGCAGAGAGTGGTCTTTTTCAGGATGACAGCTGGTGATGAGTGGAGTTCCACAGGGGTCAGTTTTGGGACCACAAATTATTCACAATCTGGACAAAGGAATTGAGGGCCTTGTTGCTAAGTCTGCAGATGACACAAAGATAGGTGGAAGACAGGTAGTATTGAGGAAGCAGGGAGGCTGCAGAAGGCCTTCGACAGGCTAGGACAGTGGGGAGAAAAGTTGCAGATGTAATGTGTGAAAGTGAGAGTTTATGCATTTTGCTGGAAGATTGACAAAGTCTTTTCTCTGAGGTGGGAGAGTCAAGAATTAGAGGGCATAGGTTTAGGGTGAGCGGGGGAAGATATAAAAGGGACCTAAGGGGCAACTTTTTTACGCAGAGGGTGGTGCGTGTATGGAATGAGCTGCCAGAGGAAGTGGTGGAGGCTGGTACAATTACAACATTTAAAAGGCATCTGGATGGGTATATGAGTAGGAAGGATTTAGAGGGATATGGGCCAAGTGCTGACAAATGGGACGAGATTAAATTGGGATATCTGGTTGGCATGGACGAGTTGGACCGAATGGTCTGTTTCCATGCTGTACGTTTCTATGACTCTGATTTCTGAAACAATTTTGTAAGAGTCATTATCCATGGACAGTTAATTTAATACAATGTAACGACTTGGCTGGTGTGAACATTATAGCATTGTCTACAGTTATGGAAAGTCTGATGTTAAAGAGACAGAACAACTACAGGAACATGTTTCAGGTATTTTTCAGGTGACCTGAAGAATGGCTAAACAAAGTCCATCACCAAAAGTAAAAGTAATACTACAAGCAGATGTTAGAGTTTCTACTGCTGTTTTTTGTTGATGGTGGTAATTCAAAGGAAGTGCTTGGTATGCCACCTTTAATTGAGGCTCAGAAACAGATCTAGATTTTAACAAGTTAATACACTTCACAGTAAAGTTGAAGCTGAAGGAGTTCTGATGTGTTACTGTTTTTAAGAATTGAGTTCTAATGAGGAAGTGGAGACATCCTCATTGATGTGTAGATAAGAAATGGGTGTTTGCTCATCAGGGAGGCAGATAGTCATGTGGTATTATCACTAGCCTGTTAACCCAGAGACTTTCTGGGACCCAGGTTTGAATCTCATTGTGGCAGATGGTGGAATTTGAATTCAGTAAAAATCTGGAATTTGGATTCATGGTCATCATTAGACTCCTATGCTGAGAAAAACCCATCTGGTTCACTGATGTCCTTTAGAGAAGGAAAGTGCCATCCTTACTTGGTTTGGCCTACGTGTGACTCCAGACCCACAGCAATGTGGTTGACTCTTAATTAGGAATGGGAAATAAATGTGGCCAAGCCAGTGATGCCCTCATCCCATGAATGAGTAAAGAAGAAAAATAGTGGTACTGCCCAGATACTGAGTGCTTTGTGTGAAATTCCTTTGGTAGGGCATGTAGGAATACAGAAAACTCATGCATTGACAAACAGGCATTTTACTTTGCCAGATCTTAAAAAGGATATATTACATTTCTGTAGAATATTCTATGCATGTTGAGTAGTGGAAAAACCTCTATGTAATCAAATATCAGTTTTCTGAAGAACGACTTAAAAAATCTTGATAGACTGTGGATGACCATTATTGAAAAACAAAGTGGGACATTAGTATATCTTTTATAGTTATAGGTATAACAACCCGCTTTGTTCTTTGAGGACAATTACAACCAGAGTACTGTGAAAAAATTAAGTCATTTTATGTACTTGTTATGGACTTCAATGGAAATACATTCGGACAAAAGTTCCAACCTTGTTTACTTAGACAATATTTTGATATATCTGGGGAAGAGCATGTTAAACAATTAGAAGGCTTATTTTAGCACTGTTATATGGCTTAGTAATAAATCTTGCCAGAATTTAGGTTAATGTAACTGGAACACAAAGTAGAGCAAGTGTTACCAAGAACAGCCAAAATGAAGGTTCTGATAGAACTTCTTATTCCCAAAGCTAAACAGTGAAACCCTCTGGGGATGTGTGGTTTTTATGGGGAATTTATACTTACCTTCAGCACTGTAGTACTACCTTAAAAGATTTGTTGCAAAAACAGCAAAGGTAGTGTAGTCAAAAGAGTGCCCAATAACTCTTGAGAAGCTGAAGGCAAGCCTAACAAATAAAACCAGTACAGATTGCCACTAATTTCATTAAACCTTTTAAAATGACAATTGATTTTGATTTGATATTTAATTTTGATTTGTTCATTATTGTTACATGTACCAAGATACAATGAAAGATGTTGTTTTGCGTGCTATCCAGGCAAATCATACCTTACAAAATACGTTAGTGTAATGGAACAGTGTGCGGAATATAGTGTTACGGCTACAGAGAAAGTGCAGAGAAAGATAAACTCAGTAAATGACAAGAGAGTTCAAAAGTCTGATAACGAGGTTACCTTGTTCTTGAATCTGTTGGTACATGTTTTCAAATGTTTGTGTCTTCCCATTGGAAGAGGGTGGTAGAGAGTATAACCAGAGTGGGAGGGGTCTTTGATTATGTTGGTTGCTTTCCTGAGGTAGCAGGAAGGAGAGACCAAGTCAATGGATAGAAGGCTGAATTGCATGATGGGCTGGTCTGTGTTCACACCTCTGTAATTTCTTGTGGTTTTGGGCAAAGCAGTTGCCATACCAAGCATCCGGATAGATGCTATCCATAGTGCATCTATAAAAATCAGTAATTTATTGTAGACATGCCAAATTTATTTAGCTTTGAGACGTTGATGTACTTGTCTGTAGTGTCAACGCAGATGAACCAGGACAGATTTTTGGTGATATTTATTCCTTGGAACTTGAAGCTCTCCACCTCAGCTAATTGATACAGACAGGGCACTTCCTCCACACCACTTCCTGAAGTCATTGACCAGCTCCTTCATTTTGCTAATGCTAAGGGAGAGATTGTTGTTTTTACACCATGCCACTAAGTTGTTTATCTTTTTCATTTACTCTGACTTGTATTTAAGATCTGACCCACTACGGTGATGTCATCAGCAAACTTGTAAGTTAAGTTAGAGCAGAATTTGGCCACACTGTCATGAGTGTATAAGGAGTATAGTAGGGGTCTGAGAATGCACTCTTGTGGGGCACCAGTGTTGAGAATTATTGTGGAAGAGGTGTTGTTGCCTATCCTTACTGATTGTAATGTGTGGATCAGAAAGTCGAGGATTCAGTTGCATAGGGACGAGCAGAGTCTTGGATTCCAGAGTTTAGAGATGTGTTTGGTTAGAATTATGATGTTGAAGGTGTAGTTAAAGTCAATAACTAGGAGTCTGATGTAGGCATCCCTGTTATCCAGATGTTTTAGGCGTGAGCACAGGGCCAGGGAGATTTCTTATGACAATGCATTGTGGTAGATCAAAGCAGTCTGGGAGGCTAGAGCTGAGTGTTGATTATTGTCATTGCTAACTTCTCAGGACATTGAGTATAAAAGTTGGCAAGTCATGTTGCAACTGTATGAAATTATAGTTAATCCACATCAGCAGCATTGTGTGCAGTTCTGGTTGTTTATAGGAAGAATGTGGAGATTTAGGAGACAATGCAAAAGAGATTGATCAGGATGTTGCCTGAATTAGAGTGTTGTAACAATAAGGGTAGGTTGGACCATCTTGGACTGTTTTCACAAGAGCATCAGAAGATGAGGGGTGACATTTTAGCAGTACATAAAATTTATGAGAGGTATCAATGGTGTGGATAGTTGTGTTTTTCCCAGGTTAGAAATGTTAAACATTAGGGGGCCTAGGTTTAAGTTGTGGTGGGGAAAGTTTAAAGCAGATGTGTGAGGTAAGCTTTTTTTTATAGAGGGTGGTAGATGCTGGGAACATGCTGCTAGGGGAGGTGGTGGAAGCAGCTATAATAAGCGTTTAATATGCATTTAGGTAGACATGAAAAGGTGGGAATAGAGGAATACAGACCATACACACGCAGATAGTATTAATTTAGAATGGAGCCATGGTTGGCATAGACATGTTGGGCCGATGGGTCTGTTTCTATCTGTATTATTTCATCTTCATTATGTGAAGAAGTACTCTACAATGAAAAAGGACACTGCGATACTGGCTATTAAGTATTTGAAGTTTATAACTTTCACTGCCACAAAGAAACACTAACGTGCACTGACCATGACTCCGTAATTTTTGTTGAAAAATTTATAACTGAGATTATTTTATTGATTTTTTTAAAATTCAACTTTATAATATCAGAATTGTTCACATCATTGTAAAGAATAATGCAGATGCATTATGACGAATGCAAGCATATTGGAATAGGTTGAAATTTTGAGAAAATAGGTGTCAAGAAATTGTAGAAATCCTGTATAAAGACTGAGGGTGAATGAATTTATCTTGTCACAGAACAGTATTAACCACTTCGAAACTAAATTGATCAAATTTTGCACTTATGATAACTTGTGAAATTAGTGAGGCTTGATTTCCAGCATTTGATTCCCATCGGGATTGTGACAATGTTCAGTTAGGTGATCGTAGAAGACATATGGTGCTCAATTGTTTTATCATGTTCCTGGTTTTAATAGTAACAGAGTTGGAGCCTGGGATCACTTAATGAGACCCCAAGAGCCTTTTGCAAACTTGAGCTGGTTAATTCCTGAGTTACGATAATATGGAGAGGATCATGGATTTAGTTATCAACTGCTAATATCATCAAATATAATCACTAGGCTTCAATTACAGTTTTGATCTCTTTGTCGTCTTTATTTGCCATTGGATTATACACCTTTCGTTCTTTCAAGATTTAATGGATGACAGTCACATTAGCTGACTGTCTGCCAAATAAGTTTCATTGTACAAAACCTGCCTGGCACACTGTGTCCCTCATGCTGCACTCTCTCAGTAACCAAATCCTGCTGGAAGCTGTCTAACCTTTGCTCTGTGACTGCAAGATACTTTCTTTCCTTCCATCTGTACAACTGGAAATGCACAGCAGCTTCATCAGTTTCTGAAGAGAGAAAAGCCAGGTTAAGGAATTGTTGAGACCCTTTGCCTAAGCTTTAGTCTGCCTTCTTTGGTATTCTTTTTGCCTTCCCCTCTGTAATAATGCTGTGCTTGCTGCTCAGTGTTTCTTTCCACCTGCACCCAGCAGTTTGATTGCGATGGATGGTCTGGTTGTGATTTTTGCTGCTGCCTTGTCTATTCGCTGATGTGCGAAGTCGACTGTATTCTGATCCACAGGGTGTCGCCCAGGTTATGATTCAATCTTTTCAGTTATCTTCGTGTACCTTGTTCAACGCACAGCTTCAGGATGTAAGTCCTCCACCCTTTTGTCTGATTCTTGAGTTTGTCATGTTTTATCTGTCTGTCTGTGTGCAGTGGACCATTTAGCATGTTTTGGGTTTTAGTATTTGATCAATCCAAGTACTGGTGTTTGTCATCAGTTGAACCTGATTCTTTGTTTTAGAAACTCAAGTCTAAATCATGAAAAGAGGGAGCACTCCGGCATACCTCTGGGTAGGAAAGAGCAGACAATGTTATTATGCTCTTGGAATTTGGTTTGTGATTTGGATCAACCTCAGTTTAACTCATATTGAGTATAACAACAGCCTAAACTGACAATAATTCAGTACAAATGAATATGAAACTTATAACACTTTTACAACAATGTTGTGTTTCTATTGTAGAATTAGAATTTTATAATTGTAAGAGTTAAAAACTTAAAGTAAGAGAACAGGTTACATGAACTTGGATTGTATTACCTTGAGTTTAGAATATAGAAGGATGATCCAATCGGATATTTGGAAATGTTTAATTTCAGAGCAAATATTTACTTGGAAAGCAGTAAGAACCACAAAACATTATACAAACAAATGCTATTCCAGTGAAAAGGATTCTGTCTGGAATTGGTACACAGGAGCACCCATGATACAGGTCTCCTGAAGCAGTGTGGTGTTTTGTGAAGGCTGCTTCTTAATTGAATAGATGCAGAGAAACTGTTAACTTCGGTTTTAAATAGGAGACCCCTTATTTTTCAAACTGTATTCTCTTGTTTCAGACTGCTGCTCCAGGAGAAATGTGCTTTCAGCATCTACCCTGTGAAGCACTGCAGAATCTTCTTTTTTCTTAATAAAATCAATTCTTATTCTTCTAAACTCCAATAAGAAGGGAACCAACCTGTTCAATTTTTACTCAAAGGTCAATCCCTTCTTTCCAGGAATCACCCTCCTGAACTTTCTGTGAACTGTTTCCAAAGCAAGTACAGTGATGTTTGATACAATGTTGATTAATGCTGGATATTCTTTGACAGCATTGGGTTCTTAACGGCTCCCAAGTTAGGTCAATCTTATTAGCCCAATCCAACTGACAATCCCCAGCCTCAGCCTAACTCTGGTCTGACTTGACTTTCTTGGACCTCTACCCTCAGCTGTGACTTTCCCCTCAACTTGCTTCTCTCATGGCTCTTTCTCTGTTCCTGCATAGGATCATCTATCTGGTTCAGCTATAACTATGTTCCAATTTCTGGACCCAGACAAACATGTTATAATGGACTTACACTGTATATCTCTCCTTGAATAAGGAGACCAAAACTGTACACAGTATTCTCTGTTCTGCTCTGGTTTTGCTAATGTTCTATTAAGCAAGACTTTCCTAACTTTAATTTCCACTATCTTTGCAATAAAGGCCAACATTCCATTTCCCTTCCTAACTACTTGTTGTACACACTTTAGTTTTGTGTTTCATGTACAAGACATCCAGATCTCTCTGTAATGCAACAGTCTGACTCAATTTAAGCAATGTTCTGTCTCTGTTCTGCCTACCAATTGGAATCCCTCGTGCTTTGCCACATTTCACTCCACTCTCACCTATCTTCCAACCATTCACTATATCCCTCTGCAGTCTGTGACATCTCTTAACTTGTTTCCTATCTACCTTGCTATCAGCAAATTTGATAATAATACAATCTGTCCTTTCATGCAATTTATTAACAGAAATTGCAAATACTTAATGGCACAGTGATCACTCTTGCACTTCACAAGTTACAATTTGTTAACCCAAAACTTAACTTGAATCTCTGTATCATGTTAGTTATCCAGTCCTTTATCCATGCTAGATATCACCCTCAAATCCATGATTTAATGTGAAACATTACAAATGTTTTTTGGAAATCCAAGTAAACTCAATCGGCCAGTTTCTCTTTATCAACTCCATTGTTGCACTCAATTGTCTTTTCCAACAATATGCAGATGGGATAGTCATTCAATATTTATTTCACTTTATAGGTCAACTACTTATTGTTCTCTTTAAAATTTAGCACACATCACAGCACTTGATTAAGAGGATTATAAATGGTGCCCATTATTCCTAGAAAAGGAGCAATGTGGCAATTTTAGTAATGATTATGCATGAATTCAGTATCTGGTGGGATAGATATTTGCAGCTATTATTGCATGCAGTGTCTTCAAGACTTTAGTGATTAGGTGATTTATGGAGAATATAAAAATGAAGTCAAGATGCTGCTTAAATCAAGAAATGTGTGGATTCTTCTGGTTATGTAAAGATTGATTAACACCACAAAGCATTGCAGAGATTCCTATTCCTTTTGATTTCTGGGGAGCAGCAAGAACTATAAGCAATTGTATAAACAAATGCTATCCCAGAAAGAATGGATTCTGCCTAGAATTGGGATAAAGGAGCACCCATGATGCAGGCCTCCTAAAGCAAAATAATGTTTTGTAAAGGATGCGCTTCCAATTGTGCATGGATTGATTTGGACTTCCCTCAGTTGGTTATCAGTCATGAAGACCACTTCCTCCTGCAGTTTATGTTCTCTGGAGCTGCAGATGTCTGGCAATCAGTGTAATATCGCCCTTTTTATATCAAGGTCTGAACAGTTAGCTGTTGGGCTGCAGCAGAAGGCAAGGTCATCACCACCTTCTCAAGGGCAACCAGGGACGAGCAATAAATGTTGGCCAGCCAACGATGCCCGTATCCCATAGATGAATATATAAAAACAAAATGTTGGCTCAGCCTCATCAAATGCACCTCCCCTCACAAATCCTTCCCAACCCTCTTTGTGGCTCTGTAATTCATTTCGGTGCCTGATGACCCTGAAGCCTTCCCTGCAGCTTGATTATCTTGCGACTAATCTCTCTGGGCCTGATAACTGTGAATCTCTGTAGAACTGCCCCCCTACAAATCTTTGTTCTGATTCTGTTGCTATGCACCCCCACCAATGTGCTGACCTTGTAGTACACACTCCCAACTTGTTGAACACGTGCCCTTGACTTGTATACCTTGCACCATCCAATCTGTGGACCCTGCTCACCAACCTGTTGGTTCAGCCTTCGCCCGCAACGTCTTGACCCCATGCCATCTCGACCTTTTGAAGCTGCATGCCCCAATCTGCTGACCCTGCTCTCCCAGTTTAACCTGCTGACCCTGTGGGGCATCATGATCTGGTGCCCCTGTAACCTGCTGAATCTGAGGTCCGCCACCCTCGACTTGACCATATGTACTCCCTAGATTTGCTGATCCAGCATCTCCCCCTATGCACAACTTGCTAACCCAGCATCCCCTCCCTCTGCACCTTGTGTTCCTGTCGTTTACTTTTAGCAATGTGTAAGTTTAAATTCTTCAGTTTTTGGTCTGTTGTACACAGATTTTCTTTTATGTTGTAACATAAGGCTATGGTTTGTGCATCAGTTTGATTTGATGTTACATGCAGCTGTATGACTTACAACTCTGTATTCACAGTTACTAAATCTTACAGTAATTCAGCAAGGATTTAATTAGCTATAGTTGTGATATACAACATAACACTTTAATATCTCTCGCCTTTATTATAGTTGCTGAAAGTATAGTTGAAACCCAATTGATGGTTCATTGCCAAGTAGAAATTGGCATTATTATAGAGATGAATGGAGAGTTTAACAATGTTTTGAGTGATTAACTGTCTTTGGTTAAATTAGACTTGCACTTCAGACTCTGCCACATTGCATTTACTTTAGTAGTAGTACAAGCAACTATGCCCAATCACATTTACCAGGCCCCATTCCCATGGAAAGGGATTTCCTTCCATTGCTCATGTTTGCATGGTGTCACAGTGTCGAACTTTAATTGTTCACAAAGATCCAGTTATGTGTCTTGTCTCACCCCTGTGTGAGCATTGTCGTTGTGTGCGTGAAGGCAGGAAATCCTATCTTTTGTCTCTTGTGCCTGTGTTAGGAGCCACAGTGTGAACAGGGGGAATTTTATCACTTGATTTTTCAGGAAACCACAGCAGTAGATTTTTGTGTGTCTATTACTGAAGTCATGAAAACCACGAACTACAACAATTTTATATAGTTTTCTAACATTGGATCTGGAAGAAGTAAGTTTTGCTCAAAAGATATCATGGGGCTAAATACATCAGAGAAACTGAGTAGTCGTTTCACGCAAAACAAATTATCACAATATTGAAGGATAATGGGATAAATTAGATTTTTTGCCTTGAGGTCAGTACACTAAAGCTCAGCAACATCATTAGTATGTAGTGGGTAAACTGCAAGTTTATAAGCTTACCAAATAGTGGAAATATAGGTAATATGAAAGATGCACTATATAGAAAAGACCATTCAACCCATTGTGCAGTCAAAAGCATGCCAGCCTGTTGAAGACCATTTTCCAGCTCTTCAACTTGCAGGCTGTGGACTTCAAGTGCTCATCCGAGTATTTTTTAAATATGATGAGGATTTCTGTCTTTTAGCTGCCTTCCAGGCAGTGAGTTCCAGACCCCATCATTTCTGAATAAAAATGCTTTTAATTCTTTAATTTTTCTATCAGTTTTTTTAAACCACTGCCTTTTGGGATTGGCCTGTCGACCATTCATTTTCCATTTAATTAGGATAGAATTAATTAACCTGTTAAGTAACTCTACCCGTGGTTAATAACCGATAAACTACCATCTGTTTTTAGCATATTGTGCCTGTGTATTCCATATGGCTAGTTTGTGGCTTGTATTATCAATCATTCTCTGTGCATCTCACAATGGTCCCTCATTAGGAACAGGAGTTTCTCCAGAAGCAGCAGCAGGAGTTGGATGGAGCACTGAAGAAAATTATTCATCAGCACAAACTGGAGCTTGCTACCATTGAACGCGAGTGTCTCAACAACAAACAGCAGCTGATGAGAGGTGAGACCTAACACTGGGAGGACAAGTGTGCAACAGATTTGTGTGATGTGATAGAGGGACAACAACACTATTTTTGCCTCTTTTTATTTTAGCCAGAGAGGCAGCAATTTGGGAACTGGAGGAGCGGCATCTACAAGAAAAACATCAACTTCTCAAGCAGCAGTTGAAAGATCAATACTTCATGCAGAGGCACCAACTTTTAAAAAGGCATGAGAAGGTCAGCATGTAGTCTGCTATTCACAGCATTTATATGACTGTCTACAACTATAACTTGTCAGTAGAGTGAGCCAAATGTAAAAATGTTGGGGTCTGAGGAGTTATTGGAAAGTGTTAATTGTCCAAGTAGGTCTCCTATACTGCAGGAACACAAACCACCTCCTTTTGTTGCCCTCTCCATTCTTTCTATGTTCTTGTTGTTCTCCCTTTAGTGCAATCTCCTGCCTCTGTGTTTATGATTTGTAAAGCTGTCCTTTATTTGCCCTACAATGTTAGATCAAAGCATTTCAAATAAGGAGTGAATATTTGTGCATGTGTTGACTTGACTTGTTGGCCAATAGCCTGTATTTTCTTCATTAATAGGAAATGGAACAGATGCAGAGATACAACCAGCGACTTATCGAGGATCTGAAGAATCGACAAACTCAGGAGAGAGCCAGGTTGCCCAAAATCCAGCGCAGTGAAGCCAAGACCCGCATGGCCATGTTCAAAAAGAGTCTGCGAATTGGCTCCTCGAGCTCACCAGAGCAAGACCGGGAGAAAATTAAACAGGTAAGGGCAGCTGCTCCATAATGTCTGTTCCCTGCCTCTTTGACCATAGTTCTTAATAAACATTGGCCCAGGACAAATAATGACGGAAGATTGTAGGAATCAAGGACTGAGAGCATATTTACGCCCTGAGTTCTGGAATATACTCTCCAACTCTGCTCCTCTCACTTTTTTGAATTTTACGAAATTGCTTAAACTTGTGGTCAGCTGACCTAATATCTCCTCACGTGACTGTCATATTTTGTTTTTATCTGATGCACTTGAGAGGCTTATTACATTAAAGATGCAAGTTGTTGTTGTTAAAGTTGGCAAATTGGCTTCCATTTTTTCTACATCACAACATTCAGAAGTATGTCATTACAGCAAAGCAGTTGGGATGTTGTAAGCCCGTCAAATGTACAATAGATAATAGAGCAGAAGGGAGATACAAAGTAGGTCAGAATTACAATGTGGGGTAGAGGAGAGGTGGCTGAGGGCATGAGGTCAAAGATTCACAGGTGACCAGAGGACTTTTCGCTTAATGCATTTGGTAAGAATGTGTTAGAGCAAAACTAACGTGATATGGATCACATTTTGGATGCAGAAATGGAGGGACCAGGATGTCCATGTGCACAGATCATTGAAGGTAGTAGGGTAGGTGAAAAATAAGATTAATAAAGCATATGGTGTTTTCGGTCTAATAAATAGAGGCATAGAGTACAAGAACAAGGAGCTGATGTTGAGGTTATATAAGACACTTGTTAGATGTCAGCTTGACTATTGTGCAGTTGTAGGTTTTACATTACAGGAACAATGCAAATTCATTGGAGAGATTTACAAGAATGGTTCCATGAATGAGACACTTCAGTTATGAGGATAGATTAAAGAAGTGGGACTGTTTTCCTTGGAGAGAAGAATGGTAAGAGGAGATTTTCAAAATTATGAGCAAGATGGATCAAATAGGTAGGGAGAGCTGTACCCACTTGTAACAGAAAAAAAGACGATAGAGCGATTTAAAGTGATGTACAAGCAAACAAGCTTGATGTGAGAAGTCATAGTTAGAGTATTAAATACGCTGCCTGGAAATGTGGTAGAGGCAGGTTCTATTAAGCCATTCAGTGACAGCGTTGGATGATTTTTTTGGATAGAAATTATATGGGGAAAAGACAGGAGATTGGCATTCGGTAATCGAACCATTGCAGATGATGGGCTGAAGGGCATCTTCTTTTGCTATAACAATTCTGTGAAAATGAATTTGCAGAGCATAGGATCTTTATAGCTGAATATGCAGATACAAGGGTTGGTTAAGGTAAAGGAGAATTCATGAGAGAAAAAATCAGAGGGAGTGTGTGCTCAGGAAATGGGAGGGATGCCAGGCATCAAGAGATTTCAAAGATAATGTGAGGTTCAGTTTTGAAGTGATTGAAAAACAAGAATGAGAATTTTAAATTTGAGCTGTTGGAGACCTTTATTTTGAACTCTTTTTTGGAATGTGGGCATCAGCGGTAAGGCATTTGTTGCCTATTCCTAATAGGCCTTGAACTGATTAGCCCGGTAGACCATGCTTGACTAATCTTCTGGAATTTTTTGAGGATGTAACTCTGAAGATGGACAAGGGAGATCCAGTAGATGTAGTGTACCTGGACTTTCAGAAAGCTTTTGATAAAGTCCCACATAGGAGGTTAGTGAGCAAAATTAGGGCACATGATATTGGGGGCAAAGTACTAACTTGCATTGAAAGTTGGTTGGCTGATAGGAAACAAAAGAGTAGTGATAAACGGCTCCATTTCGGAATGGCAGGCAGTGACCAGTGGGGTACCGCAGGGATCAGTACTGGGACCGCAGCTTTTTACAATATATGTTAATGATATAGAAGATGGTACTTGTAATAACATTAGCAAATTTGCTGATGATACTAAGCTGGGTGGCAGGGTGAAATGTGATGAGGATGTTAGGAGATTACAGGGTGACCTGGACAAGTTAGGTGAGTGGTCAGATGCTTGGCAGATGCAGTTTAATGTAGATAACTGTATGGTTATCCACTTTGGTGGCAAGAACAGGAAGGCAGATTACGACCTAAGTGGAATCAATTTAGGGAAAGGGGCAGTACAGAGAGACTTGTACACCAGTCAATGAAGGTAAGCATGCAGGTACAGCAGGTAGTGAAGAAGGCTAAAAGCATGCTGGCCTTCATAACAAGAGGGATTGAGTATAGAAGCAAAGAGGTTCTTCTGCAGCTGTACAGGGCCCTCGTGAGACCACACCTGGAGTACTGCGTGCAGTCTCTGGAGGCAGGAAACATGTTTCCGCTGATGGGTGAGTGTCGAACCAGAGGACACAGCTTAAAAATACGGGGTAGATCATTTAGGACAGAGATGAGGAGAAACGTTTTCACCCAGAGAGTGGTGGCTGTGTGGATTGCTCTGCCCCAGAGGGCAGTGGAGGCCCAGTCTCTGGATTCATTTAAGAAAGAGTTGGATAGAGCTCTCAAGGATTGTGGAATCAAGGGTTATGGAGATAAGGCAGGAACAGGATACTGATTAAGGATGATCAGCCATGATCATATTGAATGGCGGTGCAGGCTCGAAGGGCAGAATGGCCTAATCCTGCACCTATTGTCTATTTCAGAAGGTAGTCCCACGTTGCTGGAGTCTTATGTAAGCTATACTCCCTAAAGGAGATTTTACAACAATGAATTCATGTTCACAATTATGGAGACTATTTTCAATTGCAAATTTATTAATAGAATTTGCATATCTCCAGAGCATTAGTTTGACCATTTCAATTACTAATCTTGTGACATTACCATTGTGCCACTGCCTCCTCTGGAAAACAACAGATTAGGGAATGCATATATTTTTCTCTTTATTGTACTTTTGATCTGTTGCTGTGTGTGTAACTATGTGTCATTAATCTGAAATCTACTTAATGGATTTTAAACATTTAATAAATTGTTACATTGCTGTTAGAAAACAAGTTAAATTATTGGTGAAAGCCAAGAGCTATTTTTCTGTCTATTCTACTGACTAATTTTACATCTTTATAAATTCACTTTAGTGTAGAACATAGTCTATTGCTATTGTGTTGTTCTGCCTATCGAATGATAAAGAGATCATGCTGAGTTATCTCTACATTTTTCTGGTATGTAACTTAAATTTTAAGTATTAAACTGCAGGATGGTATCCACTTATTCCATACATGAGCTATACAAGTTTCAGTTAGAGGGAAAATAACTAGCTCATGGAATCTAACTTACTGTGAACATAGAGAGTTAGGAGAAGTTTGAATTGTAATTGTTCTGACTAACTCACTGAACAAATCAAGTTACCTGATCAGTTACTAGCTAGCAATTATTCTCACTGTGCTTTATCTGGACAGTTTGCTAGCCAGGAGGAGAAGAGACAGAAAAATGAAAGGCTACAGCAGCACCAGAAACATGAAAATCAGATGAGAGACCTTCAGCTCCAGTGTGACGCCAATATTCGGGAATTGCAGCAGCTACAGGTAAAATTACATATAGCACACGTGTCATAATTAATCCAAGAGACACTGCCAACCAGTGTTCCTTCCAGTTTTTCTGGGGACTGTGCAGAACTCAGAAGTTCATTAAGCATAATTTATATTGCAATTTATTTTGCAGTTTGTTTATTAATAATTAAAAATATTCATTTATATTATTTTATGGTTGCAGATATTCTACCTGCTAAAATAAACAAAATTGTTTGGTCAACTCTGCAGTCTGGGGACCATTTTAATGGTGGCACTGTGTACACTGCATATATTAAGTGGTCATGAATTTATTTACTGTTTTGTGCACCTGACCTTATTTGCTGCCCAATGGTGGTATATCCATAATTCTATTCGTTTTAAAATAGTGATGGAAAAGGATAGACCAGATCTAAAAGTTGAAGTTCTAAATTGGAGAAAGGTCAATTTTGATGGTATTAGGCAAGAACTTTCGAAAGCTGATTGGGGGCAGATGTTCGTAGGTAAAGGGATGGCTGGAAAATGGGAAGCCTTCAGAAATTAGATACCAAGAATCCAGAGAAAGTATATTCCTGTCAGCGTGAAAGCGAAGGCTGGTAGGTATAGGGAATGCTGGATGACTAAAGAAATTGAGGGTTCAGTTAAGAAAAAGAAGGAAGCATATGTCAGGTATAGACAGGACAGATCGAGTGAATCCTTAGACGAGTATAAAGGAAGTAGGAGTATACTTAAGGGGGAAATCAGGAGGGCAAAACAGGGACATGAGATAGCTTTGGCAAATAGAATTAAGGAGAATCCAAAGGGTTTTTACAAATATATTAAGGACAAAAGGGTAACTAGGGAGAGAATAGGGCTCCTCAAAGATC